>NW_023045125.1:0-46092 GCF_011762505.2 Arvicanthis niloticus | reverse complement strand
ATATATATATATATATATATATATATATATATATGTATATGTATGTATGTGTGTATATATTCACACATACACACACCACACACACACAATATTTTAAGACAAGGTCTCCTGTAACTCAGTCATCAGTATTGCAAGTTCAAGGCCATATAGCAAAGGATGACCTTGAATTTATGACCTCCTGTTTCTATGTCCCAAGAGCTAGCATTACAGGTGTGCATCTTCATGCCTGGGTTTATGTGGTGGTGGAAATTAAACCCAGCCTCCTCCTGCTTGCTAGTGAAGCACTCCACCAACTGAGCTGCATTCCACCCTTCAAATTTTTCTTTCAAATAGCCCACTTACTCATTCTGTGGTGTAGAATTGTTCAAAAGTCTTTTTAGTGTGTTTTTCAATATGCGTGGTTAATATCACCACTTAAGATGTGGCGTTTTCTAAAACATGGAGCTTTTACTATAAGACTGGTAGGAATAGTACATATAGTTTTTCTGTGGTTCATCCCTTTATTGCCATATAGAGAAAAACTCTGGCACTCGAAAATTCTGTTATGCCCAGTTTATATGTGGTAAGAAATTCAGTTTATTTACCATCTTTCTAAAATGCTTTTTTCTTGGATCTGATAAAACATTTCACCTGTCTTACAACTTTGTGAATTAACTACAGCATCGTGATTATATTTGGAGGAAAAATTTTGTTGTTTTATCAGTGGAATTTTTTTGTAAGTTTATTGCTTCAAACTATTTTTTTTGTTTGTTTCACAAACGACTCTTATCTGTTGTGTGGTATACTTTTTTATCTCGTGAAAATAAAAATACTACTTTATAAGTACGATTACTTAAAATACTCTTTTATAAATCAAGGCTTGTATAAAACCATGTCCTTTGATTTATCCAAACCACGATAATGAGAAAACCATGGATCTGCTATTTTGTAAGCTTTTTGAAATAGTTATACATAAATTTAAAGAAAACAAAACAAGTTACCCTAGAACATTTGTATAGTCATTGTGACCTTAATAAATCCAGGTATCAGGGCACATGCCTTTAGTCGAATCACTCAAGGGAGAGAGGCAGGCAGATCTGAGTTCAAGGCCATCTTGGTCTACAGAGCAAGTTCCAAAATAGCCAGGGCTACACAGAGAAACCCTGTCTCCAAAAGGGAAAAAAAAAAAAAAAAAAAGAGGGGGGGAGGGAGGGAGGAAGGAAGGAAAGAAGGAAGGATCAATCTCTAATACGTACTTAATTGGTAAATTAATGGAAAACCATTTGAAATTCTAAGGTTTGTAATAATATAGTAAGAGTAATCTCAGCCAAGTATGATTACAGACACTTATCATCCCAGCTATTTGAAAAGCTGAGGCAGGAGGATGGAGAGTTTAAGGCCAGCTTGGATTACACAGCAAGTCACAGGCTTTTCTGGACAGTTTATCTTGTCTCAAAGTTGAAAAGGTTGAGGATATAGTTTTATGTTGCCTAGCTGACAGGCTGCCCTAGATTCCATCCCAAGCACCAACAAAAATACAAGTTATCTCATAAACCATGTGTTTGAGCAGTCTTGGCTGTGTTAGTGTTTATGTGGTTTCCTGGGGTTTCTTTGGTTTTTATTCCTTTTAGTTTTCTGAGACAGTCTTGGTGGGTAGCTCAGACCTTGCCCCAGGTGCTAGGATTACAGCACCGCTATAATTCACCACTGTACCTGGCTTATTATTTAAGATACATAAAATTTTTCTTAATGTTGAGGCAGTTGGTACTTAAATAAGCATAATTTACCTAATTAATAAAACAAGAATTTGATGATAGAGGTTTTTTAATGCTTGGATTTTTTTATTCAAAGCTTGGATATGGATTCTTTATTCCATATTCAAGTTAGCATATGCTTCATATCAAGAATACATTTAAGGGCCCACTGAGTTTTTTGAATTTATTTTAAAATCAGAAATAATAATATATATGTTTCAGTATATACACTTCTTCAGCATTCTGTTTACATTTATACTGTAGTGTATATTGAATGTCGTGTTGTTTAAAATCAGGACAAAACATAAGGACTAGGGAGGGAGGCTGCATGGCATTCTGCTTGCCCTGGCTGCTGTCTTCACTATCATTCATAGTCCTTACTCACATGTTTTCTTATACCTCGATGTCATGGATGCTTCAGCTTCCACCTGACTACTGTCCTTACTGAAGCCCAACTTCACAAAATGCACAAATCCTCAGTGTATGTCCATGACTTTAAAAAAAAAAAAAAGGACCTTTTTGAGAGTGGTATCCTAACATTTGTGTTTCTAAGGTTAGAGCAGCTCTTAAAATATTGTCAGATGCTAAGCTAGTCTGATCTTAAGTGTTTGTCTTTATGGTGCAGAAAATATGGAAACAAAGCTAAATATTGTCTCAGTTTCTTACAAACAAATTTTCCCTGTAGTTGCTTCAAGGCTTAATTTCATTTATTCAAGAGAAACTTTGTTCCCTCAGCTCGATGCATCCTGTTCCTCATCATCTGGCTGATAACTGGAGGAAGGCACCACTTTTGGTTCCTGCCAAACCTCACTGCTGACGTGGGCTTCATTGACTCCTTCAGGCCCCTGTACACACATGAGTACAAAGGACCAAAAGCAGACTTAAAGAAGGATGAGAAATCTGAAACCAGAAAGCAGCAGAAGTCCGACAGTGAGGAAAAGTCAGACAGTGAGAAAAAGGAGGAGGAAGAAGGGAAAGGAGCTGCAGGAGACCATGGACCAGAAGGCTCGGGTGGAGAGCGCCACTCAGATACAGACAGTGACAGGCGGGAAGATGACCGCTCCCAACACAGTAGTGGGAATGGGAATGATTTTGAAATGATCACAAAAGAGGAACTGGAACAGCAGACAGATGGGGATTGTGATGAGGAAGATGACGACAAAGATGGAGAAATGCCTAAATCTGCACATGAAAAATCATAATCTGATTAGTTTGGGGACTGAATAAGTACAGCAGGTTGGGTTTTCTGTGTTGGCCGATCATCATGATGTACAGATGGCATTTGTAGCATTCTTTAAATCCATTTTCTGAAATGTATTTGACATTCAGTTGCAGTCAGCCTTTTGTTTTGTAGAACATTGGTACTATTATTGGTACAGTCTAAAGCCATTAATAAGTTTTATCCATCTGATAATTTTACAGTAAGTAGGCCTCATTTTGATAGCTATCAGAGGTACATTGTCCACAATGACACTTAGATGAAGGGCATTTTTGATAGTTGTATGGCTGTTAGACTCATGGAAATTGTAAAGAAACTGCAGCATTTCAGATCATGCATAAGTATATAGCCAGTTCGCAGTTTCTTTGGGATGACATGCTTAAACTCATTGTTCTTGCTAGTTATCCTCTTTTCGGGGGCTTTTAGGTTTTTTGTTTGTTTGTTTTTTGTTTTTTCATAAAATTATACCAGAAAATTCCTTTTTTAAGGTTTTTGAGTTAGCAGGGATCAAGAGCATTTTGTGGAAACAAACCAGCTAGTAACAGTGCAGCAACCCTTTTAATTCAGCTACAGATTCTCCTTTTCCAGCGTAGGAAATCCCAACTGACTTGTACGTTCAATCCAGAGAAAGGTGGTCATCTCCAGCAGAAGTGAGGAGCTCTGACTGGACAGTGAGGCTCTTCCTTCCTCCCCATCTCCTTGTTATAACATAAAATGTATTCTGTACATAATTTACAAATAAAACATTTTATTTTAATTGTTACTTATTATTTAGACATTTCTCAACACTTAAATTTGTAAAACGAAAACCATGTAAGGTATGTTTTGAGAGAGTTTCAGTGACCCACAGAACGTCTGATCTTTCTACAGCAGCTTCAGTTGTGTGCCAACATTCCATGTATTTTAATATGAGTAAAAGTTACTCTTAGTAAGAACAGACTTACAGTAGCTGTTTGTACGCCTTAATGTTCATCTTGACTTACTTTAAATCTTTACATTTAGAAATGGGGACTGTGCTATCAGATGAGGAGGCACTGCTGTGAAAGACAATTTGCTGTTCTAAAATACCAATTAAAAATAAAGGATATAAAAGAAAACATAGCAAACCATTGGACTCTAATTGCTTTAAACTAGTTGGGCCATTTTGTTTTTTACACACCGTTGTTACAAAAGCAGTCCTTGGCACCACCTTTTACACCGATAGTGAGCATTAAATGATTTTTTCTTCGGTCACAGAGAGGTTTTGCTTTGTAGTTAGCAGGTGATGGAATATGTGGGTCTTTATTTTCCTTTAGGCTGTTTCTCAGTGTTTGACTAAAGATGACCTTTAATTATGAGAAAACCCGTTGTATATTGACAGCTTATAAAATACAGCTTGATTGATAGTCTCCCTGTGTGGATGGAATTGTAGGTGCAGTCTTGTCCTCAAAGCACTGTGCATTGATTGCAGTGCCTGGGTATTGTTCCTTCACATTTGCAGAGCCCTGCCGCCTCGTGTCCACAATGAGGAAGAGAATGATTACAGCTTGTGAACTTGTTAGTCACTGGTAGATTAATACCTATTGGGGGTATGAAAATGGAACAGTTTTATAACAACAGAATTGCTTGCTTAACCTTTACTAGTATAGTACCCAGGCACTCAATATTTATCTGCAATTTCTTTATAACATATGTCCTGTGTCTAGTCTAAAAAGTGAAGACTGCTAGCTACAAAGTCTACTTACTGATATGTGTGAATTTCTGCAGAATGCTAGTAAACTTTTCATAAATATTTGCTGATCTTTGGGGAGGGTATTCTTACTGTAGTTAGGTATGAACTAGAAATTTCAGCTTAATTTCTATTGTATGGTTCAAGGTTGAACACTTTAAACAGGTTTAAAAATCAAAATGCTTCCTCTGTCGTCTTCAGAGTCTTTGTTGGCTAACTAACTATCCTGGAGTTCGAGTATGGAAAATTGTTTACAACAGCCAATAGAGTGGTGACGCTTAAAGGATTTGCCATGCTGCTGTAAGTAGAAGCACAAAGCTTTTGGGTAATACAGGATTTACTATGGAATGTGTGTACATTGGCCTATGCAGGATTGAACTAAGCAAGGGACAGTCCAGATGGAAGAATAGTGCATATGTGAACTTCTCAAAATTAACATGTTAAATAGGGTGCTTTTTCTTTTCCCTCCTATAGAATTCTTTAGTTCTTAAATTATAAGGCCTTCTAGAGAATGTTAATTGATAATTTCAATGAATACTACCCAGAAAATAATAAATTTTAATATATTACATTGAAATATACAGTAGTGATGGATTTTGGTGTTTTCTCTTTTTGGTTTTTTAATCAGGAATACCAATTAGATTCTACCTAGAAAAATCATATTATTTGTAAGTTTTCTTTTTCAAAGCTTCTAGAAATTGAAAAGCAGTATATACAGTTGGTTTTCATTGTGATTATATTCTGTGAAGTCTCTGGAACTCTGGAGTAACAAATCCTGAACCACCACATCTAAGGGAAGTATCGGATAAAGTTTCTACAAGCCTCTGTTATCAACATTTAATCAACCAATATGTAAACTTGTTTTAGCTGTCTCTATTTAAAAGACATGTTAATATGTCGTTGATTCCTTAACATTGACAATAGAATATTAACTTCTGCCTGAATGAAGATTTCTAGTACATATTTCCTCCATGAATCAAATCACTGCATTTATGCCCTTGAGGAACATTAGATGGCATTTTAACTCTACCTTTAGTGACCATTTTAAGCAAAATCACAAACAAAAAAGCACAAATGTGAAAACAGACATTAAACAACAAAAAAGCAGTAAAAGAGCTAAAAGACAGCCTTGTCCAAGCACTGCCAAGATGTGTACTGTGAGCAATCAGGTTTTGCTGCTTAACACTTGGCCATCAAAGTACTGCAGGCATTTAAACAAGTTCTCAAATATGTATTCTCAGAACTTAGAATCCAAAAAAAAAAAAAAATGAAGATTGGCTGCACTTGAAGTTATGACATTTGATCTGTGGTGCTCAAGAGTCTTGCTGTATAGCTCTGACCAGCCTAGAACTCTACAGAAGCCAGACTAGCCTCAAACTCAGAGAGATTCTCCTGCCTCTGCTCCCAGAATAGAATTTATGGCCAAATCATGTTTCAATATTGAGTAATGTTTTAAATAAATAAATAGTTCCAAAAATAAATAGTTCCAAATTATATCATTGGTAAAATGCTTTTTCTCCATTACAGCAGTATTTCAGGGCTACCTGTTGATTCAGTACTACAGAGCACTTTTGTATGTCAGAATCTGCTGAGGCACTCTGAAGGAAAGTCCAGTCTGCCACCGTGGAGCAACAACCAGTGAGATGAGTTCTGCGTAATGGTTTGCCGAATGTGCTAGGTGTCTCTTAGTCCCAACTCCTCTTTTGTTGCTGCCCACTGAGGTGGGCCTGAGTGGAGATGAGCAGAAGGCTCCTGTCCCTTCTGGTATCTGAGTGGGTGTGGCCCAGAAATCAAATGATGACCTGTTTGTTTCCCATCATCTCCACAGTGAGGCTGCCCCAGCTGTCAAAGGTCACCACTTTCCCAAATTTTCCTTCCCTAACCTAAAGATGGTGTCTGTTCTGACGCTGCCTGCGTGCAGTTCTGAAAACTACAGTTCTTCCTCTGCCTGTTCCCACACTTGACAAAACCGCTAGTGTCTTCAAAGTATTGATACAAAGCTGTCTTCTATTAGAACCAGAGCCAGGCAACTACCTGCTTGTTAGGTCCTCATCATATTGAATATTAGAAAGGAACCCGGAAACTTTGAAAGCATGCCCTGTGCATTCTAACTGCCATCTCTGCAGGTAACTGCAGGGAGTTTCATTTGCATATTCTACCATCAGCTGTGCAAGTCTATATAAGTCGATGTACACTTGAACCTAGTTCGGAGTACCTTAGAAACTTAATCACATGGCTCTCCTACCCTGCTGTTTTCCATATGAAGAGTACATCTCTAAGTTTGCCATTTTAGAACTGGAGGAAGAAAACACTTTAAAAGATTTAATTCTGTGTGTTCGAGGATGCCAGGTGTGGGGTGCCTGTGGAGGCCAGAAGAGGGTGTCAGATCTGGAGCTCAAGTTACAAGCTGAGCTACCCAATGTGGGTGCTGAACTCAGGCGCACCACTGAGTTCCCAGCCCCTGTGATCTCTGCTATCATGATGTTAAAGGGAGAGGATGGGATATTTCTCTCCAACCAATTCATCATACTTTGGCCTCATTTTTATTTTAAGGGAATACCTAGACCACCTTTTTTGTACCATAGACCCTGTCTCAAAATAAGGTCGGTTTGTTTTTTTCATTTGTGTGTTTATTGTTTTTAAGAGTGTTGCATGTAGCCACAGGTGGCAAAGTATGGGCTTTGAATATGATTATGATCTAAGTAATTAGATTTGTCATCGTTCCATTCCAAAAGCCAACAGTACTTTATTTAATGTAACTTAATCCTTAATATTCACACAGAGTTTTGTGTGATACTAAGAGTATCTGTGGCTTGCCTGTGCTATCACATGCATGAATGCCAGCTCAGATGGGGGATATGGGAAGGCTTCCCCTGGGTGTTTCTGAAAGAATGAAATAGTAGTAGTATGTCAGAAACAGAGAAAATGCCTCAAGATGTGTATCTAGTTAGTGTTTCTAGTGCTGAAATGAAATGAAATAGGGAGGAGAAGGTTGGTTTTATCTTATAGAAACCCGTTACTGAGGGAAGCCAGGGACGGAATCTAGAGGCAGGAACTGAGGGGTCATGGCAGAATGCAGCTTACTGGCTTTCTCTCTTGCTCAGATTATTATGACATCATTTCCCCTTCCTCACTCCAGACCCTCCTCTATATCTCTCCTTATTCTTTTTTCAAATTCTTAGCCTCTGTTTTTATTAAATTTTGTTATATAAATACATAACATACATTAAGCCTGCTGTCTATATAATATTACTTGTATATATGATTTCAGGGCTGACCACTTGATATTGAATAACCAATTGATGTGTTCTTTGCTAGGGAAGACCAGACCTCAGCATACCTCAGTTGCCTGTAGTTCTTTGTGTAGGCTTGAGACCTTATGGTCTGTTCTCCTTGTTCAGTTCATGTTTAGACAGTCATATTTGTGAGACTCGATGGTGTAGCATCTGACCTTACTAGGAGATGCAATCTTACAGCCAACTCCTAGATCCTCCAGCTCTTAACAGTCTTTCCAACCCTCTTCTTCAGTGATCCCTGAGCTTTCCATTGGAGGAGATGTGCTGTAGATACAGTGTTGGGACTGGGCTCCACAGTTCTGCATTTTGATTGGTTTTTGTTTTTTGTAACGATCTCTGTCACAAAGAAGATTCCTTAGCTATGGGCATAAGGACAAATACTTAAGACTGCAGTTAGGTATTCTACTCCTTTATAAAGGCAGTGTGGGTTCTTTTCCAAGATCCGTGACTTCACTACCCTTAGGTAATTGGTTAGGTTTCTGGTACCAAGCATGATTTCCCTCTTCTTGAGGGGGTCTTACATCCACTTAGAGAGTGGTTGGTTACCTCCGAGATATGCCTACCACTGCTGCAGCCTTAAGTGCCCTGCCATCCATGCTGGTTACAGTGGTTCACAGGCATCATAACTGGGTAGGACTGTTGGTTGCTTCCCTCCTTTGGAAGCTTGCATGGCAACTTCTGGTACCATGAAAGTTAGTCCTCAGGGAGAAGTTATTCAGGTTGATTCCAGTTCAGGGGCCTCTGAGCCCTGTGTCTGAAGTGCATGCTGTCTCAGCAATAGGGACTTACCTTCCACCTCTGTTGGGGCGACTAAAAGTGATAGAAATAACTTATAATGTTATAACCTAAAGGTTTGTCTTTGAGAATAGGCTTAATGACAGGTTGTTAATCAGGGCTGTCTTTATTATGGGAACAGAGCCTAATAGCTGGTGAATCCTGATGAACAAACATTTACATCTTGGAATCCTGACTTTTACATATCTCTAACAGGCCTGGCTAGCACACTACTTACGTTTTTGGTATTTTGTAGCCAGTACTCCTTAAGCTAAGTTCCACTTGTATGACTTAATGTTTTCTAAGCAAATCTATTAGTCATTTATGACATGAATTTTATTTCTTTGAGTTTCTTGGAAATCTCCTCCGTCTGTAGCAATCATACATTCCACTCTGCACTCCCATCCCAAGACAAAGGTGCCCCAACTAAGCCTCACTTCCTCTGCAGTTCTTCAGTTCTAAGGACCCTGTGGACCTGAAAACAACAGTAGTTATGCTGCCTCCCATGAGTGAAGCTTATCCAGAAATAAACCGAGCACAAAGTGGAGCCAACAAGAGATCAGGAAGACACAAGGCGGAGAATCCGATCTTTGAGCCTTCAACTCTAGCTCTGCCCAAAGCCAACCTAGGCTTTTCAGTCGTGGAAGCCAAGGAATGGTTCATTGTTTTCAGAAGCTACTTTGAATGAAATTTCCATTTGGAACTAAAAGATGACTTGCATACACAGTAATAAGTACAAACTGAAAATTTTGTACAATCAAATTTTTATCTTAAACCTCACATGGTTATCCTAGAAATCCAGCTGTCTTGAGGACAATCTATTTTTGTTTTGTTTTGTTCTAATTGTGGTTTTTGACAAGTTTCACTCTCTAGCCATGACCCTTAACTAGCAATCCTGTCTGTCTCTCAAATGCTAGGATTACAGGCGTGGTGTGAATCCTGGAAAGGAAACAACACTAATTTTAGTAATCACTAGTTTATACATTCTAACTACAATAACTATTCTTGATTTTAAGACTTTTAAATATTATTACAGAAAATACTTGTAAGTGAAAAATAAACAGGAAACTCTTAACCATCCCTCTAGAGACAACCACATGTATTTTTAAATGCCTGTATTATGTGTGCCTGTGTTTTCACAAAGATGGGATGAGGCCATATTATGTCTACCTTACTCTTGGAGTACTGAAAAGTGATCTAGAAAAATGGCATGTAGGAAACCAGAACTTCAAGCTTTGAAATGTAAACTCAAATTAACTCTGAAATAAATACATGCCAAATATAGACTATTGCTACATTAGATAGCGTGTGTGTGTTAATCAGCCTAGAAGGATAGAAGAGGAACATTTTATGACTCACTCTTGAACACACATTTTGCTATTGTGGTATACTGCCAGGAACACACAAAGACGTGCAGTAGGTATGTTCTTTTGCAACTGAAGACGAGAGCTGTAGAAACTGACCAACATTTACAGGGTCCAGACAACACCTGTGAGACACCACAGCTGTGGACAGCTGTTGTGTGTTAGCAAAGCAAGACACAGCTGCATCTCTGCTTCTACTCTGTAGTTGCAAACACTCCACAAAGGTTTATAAAATTGCAACTATTTATTTCTAAATACCTTGGGAAGCCTAACAAGATTAATGGTTTTTATGACATGGTTTCATACTACTGCTCCTGGTTTGTCTACCGCTCTTGGTTTGGATTGTTTTTGGTTTTTTTTAAAGCTCTTTAGGAACTTCACCAGGTCATTTTAGGTATGATTTGTTAATATAAATATAGATAACCATTTTTCTAAGGCCTGCCTCAGCTGTATTCCAATGGCAGGTTGTACTTTCATAAGTATCATTTCATTCTAGGAATTTTTAAACTTCCTAGCTGATTTCTTCAGTGATCGATCCACTAGTCATGCAAAAGTAAATTGTTCAGTCATTAAGCA
The DNA here is from genome assembly GCF_011762505.2 of Arvicanthis niloticus. Taxonomy (NCBI): domain Eukaryota; kingdom Metazoa; phylum Chordata; class Mammalia; order Rodentia; family Muridae; genus Arvicanthis; species Arvicanthis niloticus. Next base: position 35,422 of record NW_023045125.1, on the reverse strand, counting down.
TGTATGTAGTTTCTATTGGTCTCAGAATTTATCCCACTGCTCTTTAATGAGGTATAAGAAATTCTTTTGATTCTTTAGTATTTGTTAAAAACGTGTTCTGTAGATTAGGATTTCTCTATATTAGAGAAAGTTCCATGGGCTACTGAGAAAAATGTGTAGCACCGGATGTGTTAAGTGAAATATTCTGTAGATGCCTGTGAACGCCATTTGATCTGCGATGTAGTTTAACTCTGTCTTGTGAATATAGGGTGATCTATATTAAGATGAGAGTGGGTATTAAACCATCTGCTATGACCTGTATCAACACCTATCGTCACCTTTATGTATTCTTTGAATTGGGAGATCCAACACTGGGTATGTGTACACTTAAAATTATTATATCTTCTTGATAGGTTATTCTTTATTACTATGCAGTAGACGTTTCTCTTCTAAATTTTAGCCTGACATCTAATTTATAGATATAAGAGCAGCTGTCCCAGCTGTTTCCCTTTCATCTGCTTAGTGTAAGCCTTGGGTTCTCTATGTCTTTGTCAGTTGTCTCGTGTTCCGTGATTCTTGGAGATTGTGCAGTCATTTGGATTTTACTTTTAGTCTAGTTAGCTAACTATGTGTTTTGATTAGACAATTAAGATGGCTTTTATTTAAGGTTATTGTTGAGAGAATTTTGCTGATTTTTGTGATTTAGTTGGTTGGACTATTTCTCCTTTTTCCCTATGATGGGGGTTTGCTGGTTTACTGGGTTGGATATTGTTAGCATTCTGTCTAAACTCCACCCCCACAGTTACCTGGCTACAGCCAAGTAGGCCTGGCCCACTATAAAAGGGGCTGCTCGCCCCCTCCTCTCTTTCTTGCTCTCTTGCTCTTGCTCTCTTTATCCCTCTGTCCCCTAGTCCCTTCCCCCTCCCTTCTCCCTCTCCCTATGTGCTTATGGCCAGCCTCTACTCCTCTGCTTCTCTACTCTCCCTCTCTCTCTTTCTCTCTTTCTGCCTCTACTACCCTCCTGGCTCCCCTCCCCATGCCCTGAATAAACTCTTTTCTATACTATACCAGTGTGTGACTGGTCCCTCGGGGGAAGAGATGCCTCTGCATGGGCCCGTTGAGACATCCCCTTCCCCCACACATCTCCACACACCCACAGAATGTACTTTATCTCTTTATTTTTTAAAAAACACATCAGATATAACTGATTCTTTTCTAATTCTGCATTGTTTGTCTTAGGAGATTGGTTTTCTCCTGCGTTCTCATGACTGACACTACCTCTGTGCTTAGTACTCCCTTAAACTCTTCCCTTAAACACTCCCTTAAACATCTTCGCAATGCCAACTAAGGTCATGAACTGTTTTAATCTGCGCTTGTCCTAAAATGTCTTTATTTCCTCACCAGTTTTAAAAGATAGCTTTGCTGGTTTTAGTATCTTGGCTGGAAATTATTTACTTTCAGGACTTAAAGTATTCACCAATGCTTTCCTGACTCTCAGGATTTTTGCTGTGGAGTTTACTGTCATTTTGCTGTGTTTGCCTTTGTGGATGAGTTGGTATTTTCCCTCAGACCTTTTTATATACTTTCATTTTTTAGGACTGCTTTGTAGAATCCGCATATTCACTGTAATGTGTTCATGTCTGTTGGAGATTCTAAATGTCTATTATGCTTTAATATCCATTTATTTCACTGGATTTGGGGAATTTTCTGCTCAGTTCATTGATTAGACTTTCTATGCTTGTAGGTGTGTGTGTGTGTGTGAGAGAGAGAGAGAGAGAGAGAGAGAGAGAGAGAGAATATGTATACACATACAAAGGTATGAGTGTTCATACATGGTGATACACTTGGGGTATGTATGAAAATGCATGTAGAAGCCTCAGGTGCCACCCACTCTTATATTTCCTTTGAGACAGGCTCCTTTATGGGCCTAGAACGTGCCAAGCAAGCCTGACTCGCTAGCCAACAAGTTCCTGGAACAGCTTGTCCCTCCCTCCTACAGCCGACTACTTAGCTTTGTCTATCAGCTTGGCACAGCCTGGAGGCATCTGAGAGGGGAGTACCTAGATTAGATTGGCCTGTGGACATGTCTTGATTGTAAATTGATACAGGGGCCCAGTTCACTGTGGACAGGACTGTTCTGGACATCTGGTTCTGAACTGTATAAGAAGACGTGCTGGGGAGCCAGAGCAATGATGGCTCGGTGATTAAGAGCACTTACTGTACTTCCAGTAAGAGGACCAGAGGACCAGAATTTGGTTCTTATCACCTCTATGGCAGCTCACAGCTCTCTGTATGTCTAGTTCCAGAGGTCCAATGTCCTGTTTTGGCCTCTGAGGAGGGCACAGGCACACATGTGATGCACATGCATACATTCAGTCAAACATTGCCATGCATAAAATAAAAATCAATCTTAGAGTTAGAAAGAATGGGACTGAAACTGAGGATGACACAGTATCCTCCATGGCTCCTGCTGTACTATTGGCTTGGACATGAGTTCCTTAGTTGAAGGAAATGATGTGCTAAATAGGCCTGCCTTGGGCTCCTGCTTTAACTTCTCTCAATAGTAGACTATGACTTTTCCTGTCCTAAGTTGCTTTTGGTAACGGTGTTTGTCACAGTAAGAGAGATGAAACTAGAATATCAACACTGGGATTGCAAGAGCACACTGACATGCCCAGCCTTTTTTATGAGCTCTAGAGATCAATTTTTTCCTCATGCTTATGAGGCAAACACTTAACCAACTGAACTATTCCCCCTCCCCAGACATACACACGTGCACACACAGGTGCACGCACACAAGCACACACTAGGACTATAAATGCCAAGCCACAGTTATATACTTGAATAATTTCCTGATAGCAGAGAACCAGCTCCTGACACATGGGAACAAAATCCCCACCCCTTTGACAGGTCATGTTCTCATTCTACCCTGTTCACCTTGAGAGGTATGATTGACAGATGCTAAGTCTTGTATGGCAGCTTGCTACTGGGAACCTGACTGGGACGGGGCTGGGATGAGGAGACAACAGACACACATACAGAAAAGCTAGGATCAGGTGGGCTGTGCTTACTCTAATGGAGGCACTTGCTCTGAAACCCAGGAACCCAACATTTATTATATACCGCATGAGGAGGTGGGGCTAGCCAGTCTCAGTGGGACGTCTCTGGAGGGGAGCAGTCTCAGCTGTGACTTTTCCTGAGTAGGAAGCTGTGGTCTACACACTGGTTACACGTTTATACACTGGTCTTGACTAATGGCCAATTGTTTGTCAGTAATACTTAGACTAAAGGAAGGCTTTGTCATTTCTACAGATATGAAACATTAAGGTTATTGATTGTGCCCATGTCAACAGTACATATTCTCTCAGGACCTCATCCACTCCCCACAGACAGAGACAAAGGGGTATTAGTTAGACTCCCAGTATAGCCCACAGGTTGATTTTTCAGGATACAGTTTCAGCTCTGAAACACCAAGGCACAAAGTGTCCTGGGAGAGATGCTAGGAGACCACCCTTTCCTTTCTTCATTCAGCCAGTACTGATTGAACCTCTGTTGTGATCTGAACCATAAAGCTAGAAACATGCATGTCGCATGTAATTTTAAAAACCCTGATTGCTATGGCTAGACTATAAGCGACTCACCTGCCATCTAGTCAGCCCCCATGGCTAGCTAACACTTGCCTGAGATCCTGATTATGCTCTGAGAACAGCCACCGCCTGCATTCCCAAGAGTGCCACCCATTCCCACAGGCCCAGCTCCCACAGCTAGCTGGCCCATCAACCTTCCCTCCTGAGAGCCTGGAGCTACCACTCGAACTCCACGGACTGACCGCCCCTGGTCTCCTGCAGTTTTATACCCTTTCTCTTGCCCAACTGAATTATAGTGAATGGAAAACACCAGACAATCTTCATATTTTAAAATCAGCCAGATGACACAACCTCTGGGCTCACAATCTATTGTTCTAAACTGATCAGCTATTCTATATTAGAATTCATCCAGCGGTGGAGGCGGCCACTGGTTGTAATAGCCCCCAAGGCCCACATGGTGTCTTGTTTCTCCCTTCAAAGCCTGGCCCAAAAGCCCTTTCTCTATCTCTTCTCCTCTTCCTCCTGGAACCTGGAAAACCGGCCTCTATATCTTCCCCCAACAATTGGCTTCTGCCGTTTTTTTTTATTTATCCAATCAAGAGACAATTACGGAACTTCTGCCTATGCATGAGACTTTGTAGTCTCTAAAGCCAGACAGCAATCCGGGAAGGAGCAGGAGCAACAACCTCGTGTGCCAACAAAACAGCTGTCTTTTGCCCAGAAAGCTGTCATCCCTGTCATCTGAAAGCTCTTCTTGTTAAGGACACGGTAAGTCAAGTGCAGAGCGCAGCCCTGAGTACGGTGGTGCCTTTGAGAAAGAAGAGGAATGTGAAGATCTTGGACAGGCGGGAGAGAACTCTGAGTAGCTCCTTAGCTGCTGCTACTCCTGACGCCCTATGCTTCCTTCTTAGAAGTGACAGGAACACTTTCCCAAGCTTGGAATGTTGCCTTCCAGGCAGGAGTTTACAAGCCCAAGTGAAAGACACCCAAGAGTTGTTATAACAGAAAGCAAAGGTACAGAAGAGTAAAGCAGACGGGCCTCTTGGCTTGAGAGGCTCCAGCAGAGTCTTATATCTGGGACATTATCAGATAACAATTGGTTTGTCTCTTAAATATCTAGGGTTTTATCACCATTAAAGTTAAGCATGTGTAAAACAAAGTCAGAACTTCAGAATAGACATCTGTTTACCTTCCTTCTGCCACATTAAAAAAAAAGAAAGGGCAAGAGGAAGCACAGAAGATAATGTTCTGTGCGGCTGAGAATAACCCCTTCTCCTTCCTGCCGGTGGGGGGGGGGGGGTGGTACAGCATCTAATTACAGAATTTTTAAAAATTTCCAACAGATGTGTTCCAGGACTTGTACAACTCAATGTCTCCAGTAGAGTGCATCAGTTTCTTCACACAGACAAAGGCAACCAGAAGCCCACAGTGAAAGGGGCTGGCTGTACTGTGTACAGCTCGTTTTCTGTTGTCTTCTGACATCCTGCTGCTAGCCCAGCTTAAATGGGCAGTTAATTAAGAAATGCTACTTAATATTTGTGTGGTGTTGGTTTTATCTTGTTCAAAGTAAAGCATTTAAAACATCTCATTGATTTTTGTTCTCCATTATAATTTTAAGTATATGACACATATATTGCTTTTAATATGTATTTTATGTTATTACATTTATTTGGTTTATTCATGTGAAGTGGGGTGTGCACATGGCAAGGCATGTGTATGATGGTCAGAGAACAACATTCAGGAATCAGTTCTCTCCTTCTACTTGAGTCCCAGGGAATGAGGTTGGGGTTCCAGGCTTCTCTGCAAGCACCTCTCCCCATGGAACCATTTCACTAGCCTTAAAGAAACTCTTAGGGTAAGTTTGGCAAATTTAGGTAAACATGCACAAGTAATATTCATAGTATGATGGTTTGTATATGCTCGGCCCAGGGATTGGCACTATTTGGAGGTGGCCTTTTTGGAGTAGGTGTGTCACTATTGGGGCAGATTTTATTTTATTTTATTTTATTTTATTTTATTTTATTTATTTTAGTCTTTTATGTCATTATCAAAAGGTTTTCTTCTTTTAAAATAAAGGTGCTAAGTCTAAGATTTCTTTGAGCAAAGCAAAACAAAGAAAACAATACACACGATCTAGGACAGTGAGCTTACAAAATGATGCAGCATACTTAGGCACACGGAGTAACCGGGAAGTTCAGCTCAGAGAATCTGAAAAAGGATGGAGACCGTGATGGAACACCAAGCTCTTTACTTCAATAGCTACTTCTAATGTCACAGGAGAAACTGAACAGGAATGAACGCCATTGAGCAAACACAGAGACAGAAATCCCGCTGGCTCCTTCTTCCCCAGGTTCAGGAGACCTTAAGCTCTTGTTTCGCTGAGCGGAGTGGCTTCTGAAAGGAGGGGCTCTCTAGGTAGGCGGTTCCTGCACAGGGCTTTCCTGTGACCAGGTCGATAACTCGGCCGACTTTGAAGAGGATCTCAGCCAGTTCGTGTTTCACGTGCTTTGATCATGGGACGGGCAAAGCTCTGAGGAGCACGATGTCCCCGACGCTGCACTGCTGAAGGGCATCGTGAGCAGAGTAGGTTTTCCGCTTATTAAAGTACATCAGTAAGTAGGGATCCAACACAAGTCTGGTCGCTCTTACTCTAGCAGTTTTATCATTGCTGTACCAATCACCTTCCCCACAACCCATTTGGCGTGGACGGATGAACGGACTATTGACATTATGTGTCTGTGAGCACCTCTGGAGTCTACCACTCGGACCAAGTGGGGCAGATTTTAATACCCTTGTTCTAGCTGCCTAGAAGTGAGTATTCTGCTAGCAGCCTTCAGATGAAGATGGAGAACTCTCAGCTCTTCCTACACCATGCCTGCCTGGATGCTGCCATGTTCCTGCCTTGATGATAATGGACTGAACCTCTGAACCTGTAAGCCAGCCCCAATTAAATATTGTCCTTGTAAGAGTTGCCTTGGTCATGGTGTCTGCTCACAGTAGTAAAACCCTAACTAAGACACATAGCTTCAGTGAGTTATCACAAACACATCAGCAAGACTTTGTCTGCCCTCCCAGTCTCCCACTGCCCTGTCCCCACCACACTGACTTTTGAAATCATGAATAATGATTGCCTCTCTCTGAACTTAGTACAAATGGGATTGTTTTAAGTAAACCATGTGTACTTTTGCTCTTGTTTGGTTTTGGTTTTGTGATGCTAGAATTTGACCCTAGCAACTTGTGCATGGTATGCTCTGAGCTCCATCCCACCCCTCCATGCCCCCAGGAGATTGAACCTAGGACCTCTTGATGCTAGTCAAACATTCTACTGCTCAACTACCTCCCCACCCCCTTTTGCACACTTTTGACTTTTAGTATTATAAGATCTATACTGTGTGTAGAAGCATTTCCCTCATTATCTTGGTACTGAAAATTACCACTTCCTATATGAAAGAGAACTACACAGATGGGTATTCGAGTCCTCACAGACTGGGGCTCCACTTAAACCTCCATTTCCTTATTTCCCCCATTCACAAGAGCGTATAGAGCCTCCACTGTCTGCGGAGGGTCTGATTCCATTTTAAGTCTGCTCACTTGCACAGGTGTCTGTAGCACGTGAAGAGCAGCTCCATCATCACAGAGTCGGGGGATGAACAGGAATGGAGACAACGAGCTCAGTCTTCAGAGTGTCTGAAGTTGGGTCCTCAGATTCGGCATAAACTTTTAGTTACAGTACCAAGGCACAATCCACAAAAGAAAATTTTGATAAGGTGGATGTATTGGTTAATTTTCCCCTTATGTTATGAGATAAATAACAAAAGTGGGTTAAAGAGGGAAGGGCTTATCCTGGCTCACAGTTCGAAAGGTCCTCTGTGGTGGGGCATTATAGTAGTAGCAACTTGAGGCAGCTGGTCACGTCACTTCTGCAGTCAGAAAGCTGAGAGAATGAATGGTGGTGCTCCTTCTCATTCATCCCAGGACCGCGGCTGTGGAATAGTGCATGCCCACTGTGAGGTGGGTCTTCCCTCACAGACGCGCCCAAGAGCTTGTGTCCTGGCTTCTTTCAAGTCACTGGCTGCTATTAACCATCACAGTGGGCCTCATTCCACCAAAAACTCCTTCCTCTACAGAAGGCCACTGTTAAAGGATAAAACCCCAACCCACGGCCTGGGAGAAAATGTTTGCCAAGTTTCATCTATACAGGGCTTGATCACAAATAAACAAGGAACCCTTAACACTGAACAGTACAAAAAGAGAAATGGACACCTCAGCAAGCAGAACATAGAGTCTAGACTTATATTTTTCAAAGCCTTCTTTAATAAGTGCACTTAAATGCTTTAACCTCCCTTCTAGCCCACCACCCACCAGAGGTAGTGGGAAGGAAAGGTTAATAGGGCAAAGGAGGGCGTGGACCTGTTTAGAAATAGACCTTTGGAACAAATATGCATTGTCAGGATATCAGTTTAGTTCACACAAATAATCAGTGGCAGCTTGATCCACTCGAAAACACCATTCACGAATCAGCAACGACAGGTCAGTCCAGAAGAAATGGCGAGGTTCTTGCTAATCATCCTGAGCCTGAGGAACCAGCAAGAAGCTGCCTAAACACCACTAAAAGTTGTTTGGTAGTGTTTCTCTCTATGAAGTCACAGCAAACGATGACCAGCTGTGGGTAGTTGGCTGGGAACGCTCTGGGTTCCTCCAGCTGGAAGTTAAGCTGTGGCTCACTAAAGGCCTCTCCACGGCTCCTTACAGTGCAGCCCCAAACACGAAAAGTCCATGGGTTTTTACAGGCTTTAATGTCATGGTGGATGGTGGATGGATCTGGATGCACCGCCCCCCCCCCCCCTAAAACCCAGGGCAGTCCTGAGTTAAATAGCAGGGAGAGAGGGGGTGGGGCTGGGGAAGAATGCTTAATTGACTCCACCTCTGGCCTTCAGGTACTTCATTAGTATGTAAATCTCTCTAGGGCCCAAGGCCTGTTCCTCCTGACTGTTGGCCATAGACCTCTCTGTGGGAGTGCTTGTGGAGGGCTGGAGCTAAATGAAAAGAACCAGGGCCTGGGAGCAGAGCTGAACTCCTGCTGTCCAATAAAGGTTCCGGGGTTCCCAGCTCGTTCTCAACCAAGCACCCAGCTGCTTCTCACAGCCCACAGCCCCACAACCAGCAAAGACTGGTAAGGCAAACAAATACCACAAAGCACCATCATCATCATCAAAGACCAGCATCAGCAAAGCCCAAAGATGACCAGCAAAAAATGGCAAGACGAACCAATGCCATACAGCTTTGTCCACTGTCTGTTGGGTTATATTTATACCCTTTCCAAACATCATGTGTTCTCCCAAGCATCTGCTCTAGCAAAATATCACATGCCCTTTTTCTGGGCTGCTTTCAGAAAAACGCCATGTGTCTGTTTTCAGCAAAACATCCTCCCACAAGTCTGCTTCACCAAAATCATTCTCTCATAAGACAGTTTCCAGGAAAACATCACATGACACAACTGAGTCTCTAAAGAACTCAGAAATTTCCACTTCAATAGAGATGACAAATAAGCACTGAAAAGATATCCCCATTATATGATGTCACAAAGAAAGTGAGATAGAGTCTCGTCTATTAGTTATTAGCGTCAGCTTTGCGTGGCACAATGAAATACCTGCAACAGCTGGCTTACAAAGACAAAGGGCTTAACTCAGGGTTCTGGAGCTTCCAGCTCATAGCTAAGTGAATGTCACTCTGGTCTCTGCAGAGGATGCCACATTGGTGTAGGAGCATAGCATCATGCCCAGCCTTTTACACGGCTGTTTGGGATCCAGACTCAAGTGTCTGACCTTGTGTATCAGGTGCTTTGCCAACTGAGCCGTCTCTGCAGACCCATTACCAATAGTTTTAGCAGTTTGGGAAAGCACATAACTAAAGCACATAAGCGCTGCTATTGTAGAATGGCTTATCATGGAAAGTTCTTTGATAAAGCTAACTTAAAACGAGGGTCTGGTGCTGCCTGGAACCCTTAGAAACCAGGGAAGCTTCAGAAATTGAGGCTGACAGAATAGGGCCAGAAAGCACAAACTGGAAATGAGAACACCAGAGAGGGGCTGCTGAGCCTCGAGGAGCTCCATTCTGGGGTATAAATCATTTACCTGCTCACATGAACCAGTTGTGCCTAACAAATACAGCTGCCTGGCAACCTTAGTGATTAGTTGTTTCAGACACAGATATGACTGTAGACTGTGGTTACATGTAATAATGATGTCACTTAAATTGCATCTGGCACTTGGGAAAACATCCAAATCCCTTGCGGTATCATTATCCACAGCCACTGTGTATCCATTCTACTTACAAAGAACATGCTAACTTACAGAAAGAAAGAGTAGAGCTTTGGGTTCAGACATCACTAGATGCAGAGCCCTGCCTCACCCACCTCCATCTGGAAGGCACTTTGCCTGGAAAGGGCAGGGTGCTACACACACACACACACACACACAGAGCCCCTATGCTGTGTTTTAGTATCGTCTTGGACCATCTGGCTGCTCTTAGAATTACCCAAAGTCTTGTGAAAGCCAGCTTCTCACAAGGCTTTAGTAAGGTTTCTTTTATGAAAGTGGGTGCTCTTGCATTTGGTGCATAGATGTTCAGAATTGAGAGTTCATGTTGGTTGACTTTTCCTTTGACGAGTATGAAATGTCCTTCCTTATCCTTATTGATAGCTTTAAGTTTGAAAGTTGATTTTATTTGATATTAGAATGGCTACTCCAGCTTGTTTCTTAGGACCATTTGCTTGAAAAATTGTCTTCCAGCCTTTTACTCTAAGGTAGTGTCTGTCTTTGTCACTGAGGTGGGTTTCTTGTATGCAGCAAAATGCTGGGTCCTGTTTACGTATCCAGTCCATTAGTCTATGTCTTTTTATTGGGGAATTGAGTCCATTGATGATAAGAAATACTAAGGAGAGGAGATTGTTGCTTCCTGTTATTTTTGTTAATAGCAGAGGCATTGTTTGTGTGGCTATCTTCTTTTGGATTTGTTGGAAGAGGGTTACTTTCTTGCTCTTTCTAGGGTATAATTTCCCTCCTTGTATTGGAGCTTTCCTGCTATTATCCTTTGTAATGCTGGGTTTGTGGAAAGATATTGTGTAAATTTGGTTTTGTCGTGGAATATCTTGGTTTCTTCATCTATGGTAATTGAGAGTTTTGCTGGGTATAGTAGCCTGGGCTGGCATTTGTGTTCTCTTAGGGTCTGTATGACATCTGTCCAGCATCTTCTAGCTTTTATAGTATCTGGTGAGAAGTCTGGTATAATTCTGATAGGTCTGCCTTTATATGTTACTTGGCCTGTTCCCCTTACTGCATTTAATATTCTTTCTTTGTTTTGAGCACTTGGTGTTTTGATTATTATGTGACGGGAGGTATTTCTTTTCTGGTCTAGTCTATTTCGCATTCTGTAGGCTTCTTATATGTTTATGGGCATCTCATCCTTTAGGTTAGGGAAGTTTTTCTCTATGATTCTTGTACTGTTGAAGATATTTATTGGCCCTTTAAGTTGGGAATCTTCACTCTCTTCTATACCTATTATCCTTAGGTTTGGTCTTCTCATTGTGTCCTGGATTTCCTGGATGTTTTGGGTTAGGAGCTTTTTGCATTTTGCGTTTTCATTTTCTCTGGTATCTTCTGCACCTGAGATTCTCTCTTCTAACTCTTGTATTCTGTTGGTGATGCTTGCGTCTATGATTCCTGATATCTTTCCTAGGTTTTCTATCTCCAGGGTAGTCTTCCTTTGTGATTTCTTGATTGTTTCTACTTCCATTTTTATGTCCTGGATGGTTTTGTTCAATTGCTTCACCTGTTTGGTTGTGTTCTCTTGTAATTCTTTGAGGGACTTTTGTGTTTCCTCTTTAAGGGCTTCTACCTGTTTACCTGTGTTCTTCTCAATTTTTTTGAGAGTGTTATTTATGTCCTTTTTAAAGTCTTCTATCATCATCATTAGAAGTGATTTTAAATCTGACTGTTGCTTTCCTGGTGATATGGGGAATTCAGGACTTTCTAGTGTGGGAAAACTAGGTTCTGATGATGCCATGATGCCAAGTACCCTGGGTTGCTGATGCTTATGTTCTTGAGCTTGCCTTTTGCCATCTGGATCTCCTTAGTGCTACCTGCCCTGTCTCTGACTGGAGCCTGACTTTCCTATTATCTTGGTTGTATCAGAACTGTGTGGGGTGGGTGTTTCTACCGGGGTTAGAGCTGGGGCCCAAGATCTGCTCAGTGCTTGGGCACAGACCAGAAGGAACCAGTGCTCCAGGCCAGGAGTGAATTCCTGGGTCCCGGTGGGTCCCAGTTACTCCCTGTTTGGAGTAGGTGTTGCTGTCTCCTTACCTGAGATACTGCCCGGGTTAGAGCTCCTGGGAGCCCCACTTCCTCTCGGTTTTGTGAGGTTGCTGGCAGAGCTGCCGCCCGGCATCTGCTCAGTGCTCAGGCGCAGACCAGAAGGCCCTCACAAGTCTTAAAGGTGTGTGTGTGTGTGTGTGTGTGTGTGTGTGTGTGTGTAATTCCTTCTTACTGAAATGGGTGAAGCTCCAGTTTCTCCCACATCCTCACCGGTGCTTCTTTTCTCTACATTCTTCATTACAATTATCCCAGCCAGGGTTGATGTCCACTATTTGCAGCTAAGGTAAGCATGAATAATCTCAAAATACAAGAATGCTAAGCATTTCACATAACAATCCATCCCCCTCCCCCCATTGTTTATAACACTTCAACCTTAGGCAAAGATCACATCTATTCTTTGACAGTTTCATACATACATATAATGCTGTCTGCTCACACTTGCCCTCCATTCCCTTGTTACCCAGACTAACCCCACCTCCTCCCAACAATTCCCCCTCCAATTTTCATGTCTTTTTGTTTTGTGACTCCCTCAGTTTTGTAGCAAGGGTCACCCACACGAATATGGGTATGGAGCCATCCACTGGAGTATGGACAACTCAGCAGGAGTTACACCTCTAAATACACTGACTCTTTCTCTCCACGGCATCCGTCAGCAGCCAGCAGTCCCCTAGGAAGGAACATGGTACCAAAAGCCCATCCATTATTTTTTTAAGTCTAGGAACTACTTTTTGACACATCAGTGCCTCAAGAAGTCACTATTGTATAACCACAGAAGATGGAGCCTACACACCACAGGAAACTGTCCTCAGTTAAAATGACTAGTTCCTGATTATATCTGGGCACTATTTACAAATCTTAGCACCAAAAGTCTACACCCAAATCAAATCACAAGCCCTGGGGTATTAACATATCTTAGGGAAGACTCTGGAGCCCAGACTACTAGGAGGCAACCGGTAGATAAACACCCCACTTCTTCTCTTAGGAAAGTACTTTTCAAAAATACATTTATCTCTTTCTTAAGTAGAGAAAATTCATATAGCATAAAACTTACCTTGAAGTGTTGACATTGTCTTAACACATATCCACACAATTATATGATTACTATCACTCTGAACTAGCAAACAACAACAGCCGAAAGCCTGCTGCCCACAGAGACTGCTCCTGTACTTTGGATGGGTTGTGCATGCTGGAAATCTCACATAGATGGAGCCGTGTGTTATGTGGCACTTTAGGCTTTCTTACTTCACTTCCCACGCTGTCTCTCATCACATTGATAATACCTCATATCATCAATGCCTTCCTTTGTACCACTGAATCATATTTCAGAACTACGTGGACATTTTACATTCCACTCACTCGTCAGCTCATAACATTTGGAGTTTCCCACTTCTGATAACTCTGAGTAAGGCTGCCATGAACGTTCTGGCACAAGTTTTTCTGTGGACACACGTCCCCAGTTCTCTCAAATATGTGGAACTAGGAATGACTTTGCCAGATCATAGCTGGGTGTGTCTGCTTGGTTTTCTGAAAGTGGGAAACTGTTCCCCAAAACAGCTCTGTAGTTTTCATTACTACCAGTGAGGAGTGAGAGGTCTAGCACCTCCACATTCTCAATACCACTTCTCATAATACTTTTATTTTTATTATTTTTATCTCTCTCTCTCTCTCTCTCTCTCTCTCTCTCTCTCTCTCTCTCTCTCCTCTTTCTTATTAAGACAAGGTCTCCCTATGCAGTCCTGGCTGGCTTCAAACTCACTGTGTAGACCTGTGTAGAATACCAGGCTGCCATGAAATTCACTGAAACCTATATCTTTGCCTCCTGAGTGCTGTGATTAAAACTGTATGTCACCACAGCCAGAAGCATTATAAAAAAAAAAAAAAAAAAAAAAACAAAAAACAAAAAAAAAAAAACAACCCTCTCTTTATTATACAGTAGGTGAGAAATAATTTCTGAGTCTTATGCTTGGTGTAAATAAAAGGTTACATTCTGGCTCTCATAGCCATCAAGACTGAATCTGGGAACTGAGGAAAAATGAGACAAGAAAGGCATCAACTGGTGTGCCTACAATGGTCCATTCCATTCCAAGATGGTCAACATTCCATCTTGACCTTTACTTACTAAAGTTTATTTCAAGCATCTGGTTGTAGTAGTGGAAGATAAGAGATTTTATCTTCTGAGACAAGAACACAGAGTTTACAATTCTATACACACCTTAAGCTTGGGGTGAGAGGGCCTAGTTACCAGGAACAAGGAAGTTTCCTTTGCAAAAATTAGCATTGTAAAACAGAGTCTTCCTGAAAACACCTGGATGAATATATAGAAATGAAGGTTAAAAAAAAAAAACAGCTGGGGAACTGCAGGGTTCCAGGCTGTGTGTAGTTGGCTGGGAACGCCCTGGGTTCCTCCAGCTGGAAGTTAGGCCTGGCTGCTCACTGAAGGCCTCTCCACAGTTCTTCACTGCACGGCCCCAACACACGAGAAAGTCCTTGGGTTTCCAAAACCGGTTTATTGGCATGGCAGATGGTGGATGGATCCGGATGTGCACCCCCTAAAACCCAGGGTGGACCTGAGTTAGATAGGGAGGGGAAGAGGGGGGAGGGGCTGGGGAGGAATGCTTTATTGGCTCCACCCTCTGGCCTTCAGGTATCTCATTAGTACATAAATCTCTCTAGGGCCTGTTTATCATGCCCTTCACCTGTGTATGTGACTGAAGGGTGACTGTTGAATGGAGATTAGACATCCTGTCAGGCCAGACATAGAAAGAAAGCCCTCTCCCAAGAAATTCACAATAAAAGTTATATTTCAATGGTCATAAAATTAAAATTTTCAAAATTCCACAAAAAAAAAAAAAAATAGATTCTTGCCTTTGGGGAAGGGGGGTGGGGTGGGGAGGAACAGGAAAATCAAACTCTATGACACAGGAAGGGACCATGGTGATACAGTTAATCATTCCCAACCAAAATTCAGCCAAGATTGCTGGTTATGCTTAGACCCAGAGGCTCTGTACTTCATGTGGGTAGGGACTACACAGACTGACAGTCCGTTGACTGGCAAAACTCATTGTGATTTTGGGCAGCCCACATTAACATTAGAGGACCTAACCTAGGCACTCCCCTTATACTGGTACCCATTACTCTGCATTATGGGTTAATTCACCTGAATAACAGCAACATTTCAAACCCCTGAGACTGTAAGGTGGGTGTGTACTAATGTTTTGACCTTACATGACTCTTCTGATGCTTTTCAAACTAAGTAGAGAGGTTGATTAGAACCTAGAGATACTAAAAGTTTGTTTCTGAATTAAAGCAGCAGTTATATTCCCTTACAGAAATGGTTCTACAAATGGGGACTATGTATGACTTTTGGGGAAAAAAAAAAACAAAACAAAACAAAACACCTGTTGTTTCTATGCTAATTGATCAGTACTTAGAAAAATCTTGCCATGGTTAAGGAAACCCTCAAAATAGAGACAAAGAAATTAATCAAATAATTGGCACCAGTCTCTGTCTACCTAGACAACTACTCTGCTAACAGTACTTGACTGGACCCTTAATTTTCATTCTGATTGGATGGCAGGGCCCTCATCTTAACCTACGTAGTCAATTATGTGTCTGCTCAGTAAAATTATGGTCCTTGGGACCAACTACGCCTCTTTAGAGCAGGATGAGTCCGTGATTTGACTCAGTCAATAAGACCAGTAGGAAATTGTAACAGGGCTCCAGAACTTAGTAGACCCCTTAGCAGAACCTCAGCATAACTAACTCCATGAGGGAAGTGCCATTCAGGCTATAAACTCAGCACATAGACAGCACTGTCAGCCAAAAATGAAAACACAGACTCAATCATCCAAAGTTCTAGGAGTGTACTAACCCTGCTTTTTGGTCTATAGTTTTGCTTCTGACTAACTGTTCCTGTTAACTGAAGTATGTCAACCCAAAACATGGTTTTTGTGCTTTAAAGCTCACCCTGAGAAGGGCTTGGTGCTCCACTGGGATCCCCATGTAGTCACTGGCCAGCTGATGAAGACTTTCTATTGGTTTAAAGCCATATCTGAATAGCCTTCTCTGGCAAATACCACACAAAAATATGGTAAGTTTTCAAGGCATAAGAATAACTACAGATGAGGTGGAATTTTAGGAGGAAAGGTTTAAGGCAAATTTATGTAAATTGGATACAAACCCTTACCACACAAGTTAGCTTTTTGGACTTCCACAAACACTCCAGGCTTTTGTAAGTCTCAGTCCATGCTGTTTGTCTGCCAACCAACTACACATGCTCTTGCTTTCTTTCAGTTTTAATTTAGATGTCACTTCTTCTTTTAAGTTATTCTCAAGTGAGTTTAATCAGGGAAATCCAGGAGTGATAGGGGAGCTGGAGGCTTCTAGATCCTGTCCACCATCTTACTAAGTGTATAACCTGAGCATTAAGCCAATGCACAGAAGGGCAGACACTAGAGAGCATTAAGAGAAGACTTCTGAGAACTTCTCTGAAATCTCTGAGTCAAACTGTACCAAACTCTGTCACTTCCTTCCTAGTTTACTGCTGTGTAGAAACAGCAAGATTACTCTAGAAACATTGTTTTCAGTATATAAACACTGTTTATATACTGAAAACACTGTTTATAACAGCAAGATTACTCTAGAAACACTGTTTTCAGTATATAAACACTGTTTTCCCATACCTAGGTTTGTGATGTTCCTTGAAAAGAAGCTAGTGTTTTTAGTTTTCTTTACTGTCATAACATATTAGCACTAGATCAACGGATTTATTTATGTAATTATTTTAAAATATTTACTATTATGCCAACCAGAACAGGTAAGAGGCCCACCTGGCCTCAGAACCTTTCCATGCCCCTGGTTCAGGAGAGACCCAAGCCACGGACTCTTCCATACAGACCTCACCCCCAGCTTATCATTTGCCTCTGATGTCATGCCCCTGCCCCTACATGGACAGATAACCACTGCTCAAGTAAAAGCCATGCCAGTCAGAAGAACGAAGATCCACTGCTAGACCACCACTAGCTAACAGAATTCCAGCCCTCAACTCTAAAGGATCAGATTGACCTGATGGACCAGAGGTCACTCTAGCCACTTGAAATACAGACCACAAAGACCAAAAGACCAAAGAAGAAACAGAAACCAAGGAACTAAACACCTATGCAACAAAAACAAACTCATAAATCAGCTCCTAGATCTGTATTCATCCAAAAGTCAGATGCCTAGACACCAGTGTAAGAACACAATCAACAATAGCCAGGGCAATATGGCACCACCAGAGCCCAGTTACATCCTACTACAGCAAGCCCAGAATATTCCAACACAGCTGAAGCACAAGAAAATGATCTTAAAACCAATTTTATAAAGATGATAGAGGTTCTTAAAGAGAAAATTAGTAACTCCCTTAAGGAAATCCAAACAACAAAAAACAAAAACAAACAAAAAATGCAAAACACAATTGGAGACCATGAATAAATCCCTTAAAGAAAGCCAAGAAAAAACAAACAGGTGAAGGAAATGAATGAAATTGTTCGAGACATGAAAATGGAAATACAAGCAATAAAGAAAACACAAACTGAGGGAATTCTGGACAGGGAAAACCAAGGAAAGAAAATAGGAACTACAGATGCAAGTATCGCCAAAGAATACAAAAGACATGAAAGACAGAATCTCAGGCATAGAAAACATAATTGAAGAAACTGATACATCAGTAAAAGAAAATGTTAAATCTAAATGTTCCAGGAAATGTAGGACAATATGAAAAGATTAAACCTAAGATTAATAGGAATAGAAAGAGAAGATTCTGAGCTCAACAACCCAGAAAATATCTCCAATGAAGTCATAGAAGAAAAATCTCTTACCTAAAGAAGGAGATGCCTATATAAAACACAAGAAGATTATAGAATGTCAAATAGATTGGACCAGAAAAGAAAGTCCCCCTGCCACATAGTAATCAAACCACTAAACATACAGAACAACAACAACAACAAAAAGAATATTAAAAACTGCAAGGGGGAAAAGCCAAGTAACATAAATGTTAAACTTATTAGAATTATACCTGACTTCTGAATAGAGACTCTGAAAGCCAGAAAGGCATAAATAAATGTGTTGCAGACTCTAAGAGACCACAGATGCCAGTACAGACTACTATACGCAGCAAAATTTTCACTCACCATAGATGGAGAAAACAAGATATACAGTGACAAAGTCAAACTTAAACAATATCTATCCACAAATCAAGCCCTATAGAAGGTACTAGAAGGAAACTCCAACCCAAGGAGGTTAACTAGACCCATGAACACACAGGCAATAAGTAATCTCATATCAGCATAATAAAGAAGGGAAACATGCACTTACACATGCATGCACACACTATCACCACCACCACCAACAAAAACAAAACTAACAGAATTAACAACCATCGGTCATTAATACCTCTCAATATTAATGAACTCAGTTTCCCACTGAAAAGGCACAGGCTAACAAACAGAATGGATGTGAAAACAGAATCCATTCCCCTGCACACAAAAAACTCACTTCAACATTAAAGATAGTCATTACTTCAGAGTAAAGAGTTGGAAAACTATTTCCCAAGCAAATGGACCCAAGAAACAGGCTAGTGTAATCCATCCTAATACCGAACAAAGTAGACTTTCAACCAAAATTAATTCAAGGAGATGGGGAAGGACACTTCATACTTATCAAAGGAAAAATCTACCAAGATGATCTCTCAATTCTGAACATCTATGCCCAAAACATAAGGGAATCCACATATGTAAAAGGAACATTACTAAAACTTAAATGGCACATTGAACCCTATGCATTAATAGGGGGAGATTTCAATACTTCATTCTCATCAGTGGACAGGTCATCCAGACAAAAACTAATCAGAGAAATAATGGAGCTAACAGATATTATGAATCAAATGAACAAAACACAAAAGAATATACCTTATTCTCAGCATTTCACAGAACTTTCTCCAAACTGACCACACACTCAGTCACAAAGCAAGTCTCAACAGACACAAGAAAATTGAAATAACTCCCTGTATCCTCTCAGACCACCACAGATTAAAACTGGACCTCAATAACAATGGAATCAACAGAAAACCTACAAACTCATGGAAACTAAACAACTCTCTACTGAATGACTACTGTGTCAAGACAGAAATAAAGAAATTAAAGCCTTTCTAGAATTCAGTGAAAATGAAGGCATAGCATACCCAAACTTAGGGGACACAATGAACGCAGTGATAGCAGGAAAGCTCATAGCATTAAGAACCTTCATATCGGCTCGTATTGGAGCCGATAAGAGACATTGGAGAGATCTCATACTAGCAGCTTAATCACTAACCTGAAAGCTCTAGAGCAAAAAGAAGCACACACACTCAAGAGGAGTGATAATAACTCAGATCTGAAATGAATAAGATAGAAACAAAGAGAACAATGCTGTAGTTGGTGTCATCTGTAACCTTGTGATTTTCCACTCAGCCTCTGTTCCCTGAAATAACAACTCTGAGACTTCTTATATATGAATAAATACCTAGGCAAATAGCGTGCCTTGTTCCCTGACTAGTTCATAACTTAATTACTCATTTATTCTAATCTAAGTCATGACACATGGCTGGTTACCTGGTCCTCAGTTTATTGTGACCATCTCCAACCCACCATCGTACAGAGCCAATTTTCTGTGCCCCCTTCTCTCTCTCTCTCTCTCTCTCTCTCTCCCAGGTGTCCCACCTTCTAATCCTGCCTCAGCTCATTGACTATAGTTTTTTTTTTCTTTTTTAATGACAAGTGATGCTTCTGTACTGTGCAAAAGATTATCTCAACACAATACAAAGAATAAATGAAACAAAGAGTTGGTTCTTTGGGAAAATCAACAAGATAGACAAACCCTTATAAAAACTAAGAGGTAGAGAGAGAATATTTAAATTAATAAAATCAGAAACAAAATAGGGACATAACAACGAACACTAAGGAAATCCAAAGAGTTGCTAGGTCATACTTCTAAAACTGTACTCCAAAAAAATTGGAAAGCCTAAAAGAAATAAACTATTTTCTTGATAGATACCACTTACCAAAGTTAAATCATTATATTATATAAACAATTTAAATAGACCTATAACCATTAAGGAAATAGAAGCCATCATTAAAACTCTTCCAATCAAAAACAAAACAAAACAAAAAAAGACACCCAGGGCCAGATAGTTTCAGTGAAAAGTTCTACCAGACTTTTCAAAGAAGAGCAAATACAAATAGTCCTTAAATTATTCCACAAAATGGAAACAGAAATGCCAAATTCATTTTATGAGGTCATCGTCACCTTGATACCCAAACCACACAAAGACTCAGCAAAGAAAGAATTGCAGACCAATTTCTGTCATGAACATTGATGCAAAAATACTCACATATTGAATCTAAGAACACATCCCAAAGGTCATCCACCATAATCAAGTAGAGTTCATCTCAGTGATATAGGGAACACACAAAAATCTGCCGATGTAATCCACCATATAAGCAAACTGAAAGAAAAAAAGAAACATGTGATCATCTCATTGGATTCTGAAGAAGCCTTTGACAAAACCAACACTCCTTCACGATAAAAGTCTGGGCGAGATCAGCACAAACCTAAACACAATAAAGGCAATTTACAGCAAGCCTATAGCCAACATCAAATTAAATGGAGAAAAACTCAAAACAATTCCACAAAAATCTGGAACAAGACAATGCTGCCCACTTTCTCCATATTCAATATAGTACTTGAAATTCTAAGTAGAGGAATAAAACAACTAAAGATCAAAGGAATAAAGTTGAAAAGGGAGAAGTCAAAGTATTGCTATTTGCAGATAACATGATAGTATACATATGGACCCCAAATATTCCACCAGGGAATTCATAGAACTGACAAACACCTTTAGTAAAGTGGCTGGATACAAGATTAATTTAAAAAAAAAAATCAGTAGCCCTCCTATATGCAAATGACAAACAGCTTGAGAAAGAAATTGGGGAAACAACACCCTTCACTATAGCCACAAGTAATGTAAAATATCTTGGGGTAACGCTATTCAAGCAAGTAAAAGACCTGTATTACAAGAACTTCAAGCCTTTGAAGAAAGAAATTAAAGAATATATCAGAAGATAGTAAGATCTCCCATGCTCATGGATTGGTAAGGTTAACATAGTAAAAAAAAAAAAAAAAAAAAAAAGATCATTTTACCAAAATCAATCTCAGATTCAATGCAGTTCCCCTTAAAATTCCAACACAATTCTATACAGAACAATACTCAAGTTCATGTGAAAAAACAAAAAAAACTCATGATATCTAAAACTATCCTACACAACAAAAGAACTTTCAGAGGCATCACTACCCTAGAATTCAAGCTCTACTACAGAGCTGTAGTAATAAAAAATGCATAGTATTGGCATAAACATAGACAGGTTGATCAATGGAATTGAGCCAAAGACCCACGTGTACATACATACACTCACCTATAGACATATGTTTTTGTTGTTGTTGTTGTTGATGTTTTTTATAAAGAAGCCAGAATTATACAATGGGGAAAAAGTATCTTCAACAAATGGTGCTGGTCTAATTGGATGTCTGCATGTAGGAGAATGCAAATAGATCTATATCCATCTATCTATCACCCTGAACAAAACTCAAGTCCAAATGGAGCAAGGACCTCAAGATAAAACAAGAATACACTGGCCGGGCAGTGGTGGTGCACACCTATAATCCCAGCACTTGGGAGGCAGAGGCAGGAGGATTTCTGAGTTCAAGGACAGCCTGGTCTACAGAGTGAGTTCCAGGACAGCCAGGGCTATACAGAGAAACCCTGTCTTGAAAAAAAAAAAACAAAAAAACAAGAATACATTGAACCTGCTTCAACATAGAACCAGATACACTGATACTTGATAAAAGAAAAAGTGGGTAATAGCCTTGAACAGTTGGCACAGGAGACAGCTTCCTGATCAGTACACCAATAGTGCAGTTACTAAGACTGATAATAAATAAATGGGACCTCGTGAAACAGAAAAGTTTCTGTAAGGCAAGGACACCATCAAAAGGACAAAATGGCAGCCTACAGAAAGGGAAAAGATTTTTACAAACTCCACATCTGACAAAGGACTTACTTTCAAAATATATAGAGAACTCAAGAAACTAGACATCAACAATCCAAATAATTCCATTAAAAATGGGATTCAGAACTAAACAGAGAATTCTCAACAGACGAATCTAAAATGGCTGAGAAGCACTTCACTTCTTTGGTCATGGGGGAAATGAAAATGGAAATGGCTCTGAGATTCCACTGGAGTGGTGAGCATGAAATGGCCTGTTTGAATGGCTAATATGGAAAACTCATGTGATGGCTCATGCTGCCAAGGATGTGGAGTGAGGGGACACTCCTCCATTGCTGGTGGGAGTGCAAACTTGTACAACCACTTTGGAAAGCAATATGGTGCTTTCTCAGGAAATTGAGAATCCATGTACCTCAAGTCCTATCTGTACCACTTTTGGGTATATACCTAAAGGATGATCTACCCTACCACAGGCCACTTGCTCAAGTATGTTCATAGCAGTTTTATTCATAGCAACCAGAAACTAGAAACAACGTAGATGTCCCTCAACCAAAAGTGTGATGCATTTACACAATGAAATATTACTTAGCTGTTAAAATGTAACATTATGAAATTTGCAGGCAAATGGATGGTGTTGGGAGCCGACTTTAGTAGAAAGCGGCTAGATCAACTTTGCAGCCATCTGGAACCATATACCCTGATGAAAGACTTGGTTGTCGAAAGCCTATAACAGCTGAAGCACACTCTGATAAATATATTGTTTATCCCACATAGCTTGTTTTGCTGTTTAGTGACCTCAGCTGTATGGTGCACGTGGTAAAGTGTTTTCACCTGTGTTCTCCTGCTTGTGTATATAAATACCTCAGAATTCCCTTCAATAGGGGAGACTTGAGAAAATAGAAGAGACTGAATCACACCCTGTCTTGTCTCCATTCTTCGCATCTCTTGCCCCAAGAGCCACACTCTCTCTTGACCAGAGCACTTAGCCCCAAAAGTGTTGAGGCAAAGTGTTGAGGCAGAATGTGGGCCTCAACAGGATGGAACTAGAAAAAATAATCATCCTGAGTGAGGTAAGCCAGACCCAGAAAGACAAACATGTATGTACTCAATTATAAGTGGACATTAGCTGTAAAATAAAGGATAGTCATGCTACAGTCCACAGACCAAGAACAAGAAGGCTAAGTAAGCAAGAGAGCTCCAGGAGGGATGCATGAATCTCCCTGGGAAGGAGAAATAGATATCTCAGGTGGGCACAGGAACAGGAGGGATCAGATGGGGAAAGATGGAGAAAGAGAATCCTGAAGAGACAGCATTTCAAGGGTGAGGAAGTAACCAGGTGCAAGGGAAACCCCAGGAATATATGACTTTCCCAGAAAGTCTTTGAACTTTGATGGACGTTGATGGATTGGGTCTTTGTTTTTATTTTTGGCAGATAGTGCTGTCTAAATGCTAAGTTTTACAACCTGAATGGCATTGCTATCATGAAGTCAGTTGTGCTAAGGTTGAGGGGGCCTACTAAGTTATGTGGTCCTACTAAGTTACATTCCCCATAGTTCTTAGTGAATGAATGATCCAGATCATGGACTCATCCTATTTTGGTTTAAGATGTGGAGCTTCGATATTAATTCAATCAGATTAAAGGCCCAGCCAGGACTGATAGCACAGTACTCAGCCAAGGAGGACCAAGAGAACAGAGGTTGGTGCCAACTCCTTCCCCAAGTAGAACAAGAGTTTTTCTCATTACTTTTTATCAATTAGCATAGAAATAACATATTTATCCCAAAGCCATACATAATTTTCTTTATCTCATGAGAAATCTAAACATCTCCAATTATGTAGGACCGTTTCTTTTTCTTTTCTTTTTTTTTTTTTTTTTTGAGGGGAGGGTCGTTTCCAGACAGGGTTTCTCTGTATAGCCCTGGCTGTCCTGGAACTCACTCTGTAGACCAGGCTGACCTCAAACTCAGAACTTCACCTGCCTCTGCTTTCCAAGTGCTGGAATTAAAGGCATGCGCCACCACTGCCCAGCTGTTATAGGACCATTTCTACAATGGAATCTAACTGTTGTTTTAATCCAGAAAGAGAATTCTAATACCTCTAAACCCTGATCAACCTGTCTATTTAGTTTGGAAAGCATTAGAAGAGGCACCTTCAGGCTGAAGAGATGGCTCAGTGGTTAAGAGCATTGGCTGCTCTGCCAGAGGTCCTGAGTTCGATTCCCAGCAACCACATGGTAGCTCACATCCATCAGTAATGTGATTCGATGCACTCTTCTAGTGTGTGTCTGGAGATAGCTGCAGTGTGTACTCATATAAATAGAAGAGGCACCTTCAGTCAAACCATTAGTACATGCCCACCAAGTAGTCTCAGGGCTTTGGTCATATTGCTGTTATTCAGGTGAATTAACCTGTAAGGCAGATTATTGGGCATTAGAATGAGTGGAAGTGCCTAGGTTAAAAGTTTGGATACTAGCCCCTTGTACGTTCTCAGTCAGAGTGAGTTTTATCAGTCATCGTGCTGACAGTTTGATTAGTGCCTGACCCTAAGTGGTAAGAGGGCCATGGGTATAAGCATAAGCAGCAATTCTGGCCAGTTACTGCCTGGGAATGACTAAGTGGTGGACCATGTCAAGAGTGAAAAAGAAGGATGGGGAATCCCTCTGCTGCCTGACAGTGGGAGATGGGACTTTGGCAGTGGGTGTGTCAGATGCTTTGGAAAGGAGAAGTTGGTCAGAACTTTGACACGGGTATAATATTTTTATTAGTGACCTGGAGTGGCAGGGTTTGTTTTGTTTTGTTTTGTTTGGGGGTAGGTAGTAAACCTATCCCCAGGGTCTATTCTTGTGGCATAGATCCAACTCTCAGGGTTTTTTTTTCCCCCATTTCCCAAAGGCCAGAATCTTTCTTCATGACTTTTAATTTTATCAATGTGAGTTACATTTTTAACTGTGCATTTCTTGGGTGGGGCATTCTTTCTATATATGTGTGTATTCTTCTGTGCATTTCCAGGGAGCCTCTGTTTCACAACCCCAGTTTTGGCAATGGAAACTCTCTTGTTCTTGGCAACTAGGGCATGCATAGAATTGTAAACTCTGTATTCGTACCTCAAAAGATAAACTCCCATACCCCCTTTCTCCAATACAATCAGACACTAAAGTGAACATCAGTATAGGCCTCTAGTCATGTTAGCTATCACCTCCCCTATAGATAGAGGGGAGTTTTTCCTCAGTTCCCAGGTCCAGGCCTGAGAGCAATGGGGATTAGACCGTGACCCTGTATTCATAACAAACACAAGACTCAGAAGGAGGTAAAGAGGCAAGGACTGGAGGGGCCCGAGGCTCTATGAAACCTTAATGTTTATGGGGCCATAGTCTGGGAGACAGTCCATTTGGCAGCAGATTCTGTGTCTTCTGCTTTCTTGACCTGCTGTGGTGGATCCATGGTGTAATACCAGCTACCTTCACTGCCATAGGAGTGGAGAGAGTCACCCCGTAGGGTCTTTTCCAAGTCTGCTCCAGTGCCCTTTTGGCTACTCACTTGATCAAGACAGTATCACTGGGCTTGAACAAGAGGAAACTGGTCATGGATTCAGAGGTCAGCTGGGCCTCTGGGATAGTCCAGTGAATTAACCGTCCAAGGAAATTAACAGCATATACACTGTCTGAGAAAAGATTAAATGGTCCATTGACTTCCTTTAAAGCTAAATAGATAGCATGTCATTCCTTATGTTGGAGGAGTGATGGGACAACTCTCTGACTCGGATAATGGGGGATTCATTCCCCGAGGAGTAGTGTATTACTGCCTTAGCTCCCTTCTTTTCTCCATTAGTAAATACCTGAGGGGGTCTTAGTGATGAGCTGCTTTGAAAGGGTGGGGGTGGGGGTGGGGAGAGCCACCACAACAGTGGTAGGGTGAAACCCGACTTTCATTAGAGTAATGATTATCCATTTATCCTGGGAATCCTCTCTGCTAATTTTTTAATATTTATTTATTTGATGTATATGAATACACTGTAGCTGTCCTCAGACACAGCAGAAGAGGGCATCGGACCCCATTACAGATAGCTGTGAGGAGAGAAGGGGAGGAGTTAAAAAGATGTTACACAGGCCTTGGTGGACACGTCTTATAGGGCTGCTTTAATGGCGCCTAAAACCTCAAGTGGTTCAAAGGAGAGTGCTCACAGGGAGGAGGGGAGGGGTTTTAATCACCTTTTAGGAGACCAAAGAAAGGCTGTAGGGTACTGGTGGGGAGGGAAAGCCACAGACAAAGCCAATTAAGTTTTCCCAAACAGCTTTGGAGGGAGGTGAGAGATAAGGTTTGAAGGAAGGAAGGGGTGGGTTTAAGAGAGTGTATTGAGGTGAGGGAAAATTCTCTTCCCAAGAATGTGATGCATGGAATAAGCTGTATTTTGTGAGGAGCTATTTTTAAATCCTAGGGAGAATACGGAAAGTATAATTGGAAGGGGAAGGTGGAAGAGTCTCCTCACCCCAAGATATTAGTCATATAATAATAAATGTGGAGACATGGGCTTCCGGGACTGTTTGCCGTGCCTTAGGGGAGGAATGATCACTCATATCATAAGACCAGCCCAGAGTCGTTCATGGGGGTGGGGGGGGGAGTATTGGGAACACAAACTGGTGGCAATCCCTCAGGTGGAAAGAAAAAGCAATCTTTAACATCTATTGCTAAGAGATGGATGTTGACAGGAATGGCAGAGATAAGGACTAGCCCCCTTTGGGGGGGACCCTAAACCCACATGGTTTTATTAATTGCACTTAAATCTTGTAGCTCTCCTTTATAGTGAACACAGAAGGGTTCCATGTGCAGGAAGGGCAGATATGGTGAAGCTAGAGCTTTGACTAACTGTGTGAGCGCTTCAAGTTTCTCCCTTGATAGAGGCCACTATTCAACCCAGATGGGCTCATTGGTAAGCCAGTCAAGGCAGGGAGTACTATATTTAACAGTGGCCCTTGTAGGGTAACCTGGGGAAGGATTTTTTTTTTTAAGTTTTTATGAGTTTAATTATTACTATGGGTATAATCATTTACTCTACTGTAATTTGGCTAACTAGTGAGAGTAACTTTCAGAGCCTCCAGGATATCTCTTCCTAGATGACTGGTGGTGATGCTGGCCAGAAAAGGGTGTATCACACCTGTAGACCCATCAGGGTCCTTTCCTTTGTAGGCTTGTTTGGTGGTAAAGTCATGAGAGCATCCTCCTATGCCTAGAAGCTGAGGCCCCAGATTTGTTCCCAATCTTGTGGGATCTCTTCTTGTCTTAAAATTGTTTTATCTGCTCCAGTATCAGTGAGCCATTTCAATGATTTGTCACATACTTTCAAGGTAATCTTCAGGTAGGAGCCTTCTGAGATGCTAGAAAACCCATAAAGCCTCTATCAGAGCGGTTTTCTGTCTTACTGCTGGGGCTGAGGGCTGTCCCATTTTAAACTTAAAGGTTCCAGTGGCTTGCCTTCCTTGTCATAATGGGAGCAACACTCTATCTCACTATGGCATCCAGAAGAAACTGTTTTTGGGGTGGTGGAGGAGGCCCCTTAGGGCACTCACCTTCCTGGTGTCTCTTTGTTTCACATTTAAAGCAAAACTCTTCTGTTTTATCGCTGCAGCAAAGGCCTGGGCAATGGAAGCAGCCTGAAGGATGATGTCTTAACATTCTGAGTGGCCACAATCCAGTGTTCATCATTGAGTCCTTGACAGGTGAGCTTGCACTAAGTAGTCATACCCTCCCAAATGATGTGTTAAAGGGCTTTGTCTGCAGGGTCAGAAAGTTTTCTTTATAAACTTATTTTAGTTCTAAGAATAAAGTCAGAGAAAGTCTTTCAGTTTTTGGTAGAGGAAAAACAAGTATGTGAACTGGAAGGTGGAGTGATTCTGTCCCAGGCTTGAAGTGTGCAGAGGCATCCTGCTGGCTGGGCTGCCTGCTGGACTCCTGTGGAAAAAGCTCCCTGGGCTCAAAAGCTTATCATAGACCCTTGTGGTATCATCTCTTTGTCTCTGATTCCACCTCACCTGCTGGAGGCATTTGTCTCTGTAGAGAACCTCTCAGTGTCAGAAAAGCAGGCTGGCTAGAGAGACACAGCAGATATCTCACCAATCCTGGGACATGTTTAAAATGGAGATTTGGCTTTGGAGAAGAAATTTAGTCCAAGGGATGTAGTCCTCCTTTACTGTCTACCTGAGCTTGTTTAAGTCTCAAGCCTGGTAAAGATACCAATTTAGGGGCTTAGTCTGGGTGGGGTGGACATTAACTGGAAATGCCTTGATCTCTGGACCCACAATGGAGTTCTGGAGGTCAAAAAGCTGCTGGGTAGTGGAAGGAGAGATGGAGAGAGGACTGTCCTGTGGTGTAATGTCCCCTCCTTCTGCTGTTTCTCTTCCTGTACCCCGTCCCACTTTTACTTTCTCATTATTTGTGTGTGTGTGTGTGTGTGTGTGTGTGTGTATGCCTGCATGTTCTTGTATGTGTGTGCATGTATGTGTGTCTGTATATGTTTATGTGTGTACACACCTGGATGCTCCTATATGTGTGTGCATGTGTGTGTGTCTGCGTGCAGACAGAGGCCTGAGTTTAGTATAAGGGGTCATTCCTTGGGCACCATTCACTCTATACTTTGAAATAGGGTGTCTCACTGACTGGAAACTCACACAGCAAGCTAGACTGGCAGGTTGGATGGCACCAAGAATCCACCTTCCTGGTGCTGGCATTTCAAGTTCATGCCACTATACCCAGCTTTTTAAGAATGCATCCTGGGGCCCAGGCTTCGTGCTTATACTGCAAGCACTTTAGTGGCTGGGACAATGTGATTATCTGTCTCTCTATGTCTGGCTTATTTCACTTAACATGATCACCTCTGTGTCCACCATTCCCCAAAATGCAGTGTTGTCTAAATACCAGAGCCATTTCTTGGAAAATGTCTCCACAAACCAGTCTCAGGAAATGTTTGACAAAACAGTTAGCCCCTGAAAAGCCTTTATCTTTTAGAGACACATAGTGCAATCATTAGTGGAGTTGGCTTCAGAACAAAGTACAAGGGAGGAAGTGTGTTGCATGGAGCTAAAATGAGCAGGTGGTGAGCTCACTGCTGGAACTGGAGGAGGGAGCACTAGTCAGTCCTATTACACTCTGTTTGCACATTTAAAATTTCCGTAATGGAAACGGGTAAGAGATAACGGCTTCTTACATTTTATCAAACATCACGGGGAGACATTTAATGGCTGAAATAATTGCCTAACTTTAGTAAGTCAATGTAGGTTTATGAGTATGGATGAGTTATTTTGAGTCAAAAAATGAGAAGAGAGAGAGAGAAAGAGAGAGAGAGAGAGAGAGAGAGAGAGAGAGAGAGAGAGAGAAAGAGTGCTGGGTATTAGATCTGCTGACTGCCTTGAAACTATACTATTCCTTTTCTCAAAGGGGTAAAGAAACACACAGAAACATTGAGGACACTTCCAAAAACTTGAACTAAGGTACTAATCAGTATCTCTTCTGGAGGAATAGTTTAACTTACTAAATAATGACTGTGGCTTCTTGGGCTGGAGGTGAGCAACTGGTTTAACTCGTCTTCAAAGTTCATATGTTAATTTCACAGCATGATCACTGGTGTTGTGTCATGGGACAGAAAGCAGAGCAAACCTGAGGGGAAAAAAAAACCATGGATGGATAGAATTTTCTTTGG
This sequence comes from Arvicanthis niloticus, assembly GCF_011762505.2. Taxonomy (NCBI): domain Eukaryota; kingdom Metazoa; phylum Chordata; class Mammalia; order Rodentia; family Muridae; genus Arvicanthis; species Arvicanthis niloticus. Next base: position 5,716 of record NW_023045125.1, on the reverse strand, counting down.
AGTGTCTTCATTTGGGTGTTCAGCCCTCTCTTAGGTCAGCACTGCATGGTGGGAAGACCACATACTGAAGCCAAAAAGGAACTTGACTTCCATCTCAAGTAGAAACTGGCGGTTTTCTCTTGCTTCCTGCTCTGATGACAAACTGAAGACAGACACTAGTGAATGGGGCAAGCTTACCCAAGATCAGCTTCAGGAAAACAGAACAAACAGTTCTGTCCCAAACTGCCAACTGGGCAGAGGGTAGGTAGGAAGTTTTAAGCACTGAGGCATTGAGGGCTGGAATGGTTAAACTCAACAGCTTGAGTAGATCTAGAATGCCACAGAAACACGCTCCTGGTGTTGCCAGATGGTTCAACCGAATAAGGAAAGCCTGCCATCAATATGGGCAGTCCGGCTCCACCAGCTGGCACCCGGCTTTCAGTTCACCCTGCTTCCTGACTTCGAGCACAATAAGATTAGCTATCACCCTCTCCCTCCCAATGTCAAGTTCTCCCTAGTGTGATGAAATGTATTCTCAGAACCGAGAGCCAAAATCAACCTTTCCTCCCTTTAAGTCACTGCTGACTGGTATTTTGCCACAAAACAGTAAGGACAGATAACCATTTACAGGACAAGGAGTGGAAAATGCTTCCCACCCACGCTCATACACCAAATAAAAAGCTAAAAATAGCTGGGCATTGGTGGCACATGCCTCTAATCTCAGCACTCTGGAGGCAGAGGCAGGAGGATCTTTGAAAGTTAGAGACGAGCTTGGTCTACAAGGTGAGTTCCAGGACAGCCAGGACACAGACTCATTCAGAGACACTTGTCTCAAAAAAAAAAAAAAAGTTTAAAATAATTGAAGTGTGTGCTTTTCTTTATCTTAAGCTCCCTAATGTTGCTTCAGTCTTACTGAACTTCTGAATTTCTTATCTGTTCAGGATAGTGAAGGATCCAGCTTTCCCTGAGCTCAGGTTGGTAGGCAGGAAGGAAACTCCTCAGGCTGCTGGTGGCAAGCTGGGCTGGGCTTGCCTCTCCACACACTGAACTGGTGAGTGAGCCTTACCGGTTCAAGGCCTCTGTGTTCCTAGAACCTATGCCCTTCTATGAAGCTCTCTCTGCAGCTACCCACTCGGTTCAAAGCCTCATTTTTTTTTCTCTCACTACCTGGTTTACAGCAAAGGCTGGACTGCTCCACATCTGTGCCCAATCCTCCACGGTCTCTTTTCTTCACCAAAGCTGGAGGAATGTTCTAGTTGATACCCTCTGTAACCTCATTTTTTCCACCAGTCATCTTTGTTTTCCAGAAATGATGGACCCTGAGGACTAAATATTATGAACAAAGGCCTAGGCTATAAGCATGGGCCTGTTTCTCCAACTGGCTCATATATTAATATCTCATATATTCTAGTCTAGGAATGTCACATGGTTGGTTACCCTGATCCTCAGTTCATGAGTCTATCTCCATCAGCGTTGGTAGGTGAATCCCCCATGTCTGGCCCTATCCCAGCATGGTCATTCTCTCTCTCTCTCCTCTCCTCTCTCTCTCTACTCTCTCTCTCTCTCTCTCTCTCTCTCTCTCTCTGCAGATGTCCAACCTTCTAATTCTGCCTCAGCTCTTTGACCATAGGCTTTTTTTCTTTTATGACTGGCAAAGCCTCCATTCGTTATACAAAAGATTCCCTCAGCAGAATGTTTTTCTGATTTACTCTTGTCAAACTTTAACATACTCACAAAACCGTGTAAAGAACTCACATGTACCCACAACCCAGCTTTAACAGCCATCTGTGAATGAATGACCCACTCTGTTTCACATAGAACCCACTTGGTTTATCTGATTTTTTTTTTTTTTTATGATTTGAAGTTAGTCCCACGAATCAATTGTCTAAGGAATGAAACTGGAAAATGAATATTGTCCGGTCCAAAGGAGAGTCCTCCCTCCCACATTCTGGTGATTAGACAGAAGCCAGCATTCCTTCAGAATTGTGAGGCTCGTTCCTCTCTAACAAAGGAGTCACTTTCCTTACCACTGGCAGAGGGACAAGTGCCCATCTGTGGTGCCTATCAGCGAACCAAAGTACATGCTGGCCTCCAGGCTCCCTCAGGATCACAAGCACCTGGTACAAGTTCCAGAGCCTATGCTAACATCCTAGCTCTCCCTACCTGCTCGTGTACCCCACACTTCACTATCACAGGAACTTGCCCTGCCCCCAGCTACTCATTTCTCTGCTATAACCCTGCTATTCTGGCTATCCTTGAACTCTTGTGCCCCTCTCTTGGTCCTTTCTTTGTCTCTTCCTCTTTACTCCCCGACCTTCTCCTTGTTAGCCCCCTTATTGCAAGGCCTAGTCTAATGTCCATATTCAGTGTACTACTTTTTCTCTCTGCTCTGGATTCTTCCAGATGCTTCTGGATGTTCTCTCCTTCATACTTACAATAAAAACCTTCCCCTCAACCATATCTTGGAATGAGTCCTGTCCCCAGTTTATAAAAATATGTGATGTGGAATTCTGCTGGAGGAAAATTTGGTAGAGGGGGGAAACTAGATACCAATGATTAATGATAAATCACTTTTATATGCCACATACTATGTATCATGGGCTTTTTAATGATAGCTTTTGATTTACAAAGCCTAATTTCCCAGACGTATGCAAGGTTATTGGCTAACATAACCAGCCAAGACAAAACTCAAGCCTGTCATTTCTGATGCTTGGGGAAACCCTCTCCCTTCAATGGCACCCTTTGAGGTAAGGTGCCTAGGATAATTGTTAGCCTTGTCTTCTGAAAGAACAGTGTATCTGCTGCTACAGTGTTCATTGCATGGAACTATCCTGACCGTGAGTTAAACAGGAAGGAGTGGTGGGTTTTTTTTTTTTTCCCCCTGTAAGGAGAAGCCTGTGAATAGCATATCAGGGCGGGTAAAGTCCCTTTCTTTCTGTGGAGTGTTGCTGTTGGTCTAAGGTTACTGTCTCACTGCTACCTCACAGCAAGAGGGAAAGTCGAGGAGAGAAGAGGAGGTCCATCATGAAAGCCAGGCTTCCCAGGACTTCCTTCTGCGTGTCCTGGGCCAGAATCACATTGATTGTGCTTCTCCAGCAATGCCATCTGTTACACTTTAGCTTGGTGAATTACCTCCCTGAAGGAGAGTAGGACTTTCCAAGAAGTTAAGGTGGGCAATTATTGAGACAGTGTGTGTCTCTTGTAGACATCTGACAATGGAGAGGTCGGAAAGTTGGGACGAAAACCTCTGATGTAGATTTCTAGGAGCTCTGGGATTCTTCCTCAGTTCATTTTTTTATTCCTGTGATAAAGTACCTCACAAAAACAGCTTCAGGCAGGAAGGGCCTCACAATTCAGGCTACAGTGCCTCATGGCTACCAAGGCAGGTGGCAGGAGAAAAGTCAGCTGCAGTCAGGAAACAGAGAGAAAAGCTCTGCTCAGTTTCTCCCTTTCACTCAATTCAAGACTCCAGCCGCAAGGATGGTGTTACCCACATTCAAGGTAGGTCTTCCCACCTTCATGAAGTGTCACAGAAAATGGCCTCCCAGATACATCCAGAGGTACGTTTCCATGGTGACTCCAAACCAATCAAGTTGGAGGACAGGTTATCCATCACGGCACTTTTCTGGACGAATTCTGTCAAAAAGGAAGCAGAAGAGGCCTTGGGCTCACCTTCAGTTCCATTTTCACAAAAGAGAAGAAAGTAGGAGCAATGGGTCTGCCAAAATCTCACCCACAGCTCCTCAGACAGGAGCCTTCTGGGAAGAAATCTGGTATGTAGTTGTCCTAACACTTCTAGATGGGAAAGGTCTCAGGACAACTATTAATAATACATTTGAGGATGGAGGGAGACAGTGGGCATGTGGGGATACTTGGGATTTCTAGGAGCATGTGAAGACCAGCTCAACCTCCTGGACCACTGAGAAAGACACTGGGAGAGTGTAGGCTGGCTCCTAGGAGCTACTCTTCCAGCCCTCCGCTAGCAAGGCACCACTCTACAGATGGATTGCATTGCCTGCTCTGTCAAGCCTAACTAACGGCAAGGTTGTTGTACAGTTAGTTTAGAGAGATGTATGGCTGGCTGTTTGATGTCCACTCTCCACAGACAGTGGCTACTGTTTTCCTTAGGCCCATGAACTGACTGCACACCTACTATTCTCCCTCCCTCTCTGCAAAAGGGAGCCCCTAGACATTTCTGGCGCTCTCCCATCTCTGCTGTGGGGTGTGTGGGGGGGGGGGGAGCTCTGGGCTGAAGCACCTCACAGCCTCACTTGACTTCATCATTTTCCGTTTTTTTTCCAGGATGTTTCCTCTTTGCTGGGAGGTAGGCACATCCCAATTCCCCTTACAACCTACATTTAACACCCAGGGGGCCTTTATTACCCTGTCAGGGCATTTCTGAGTTCCTGGCAAGGTCGGTTCAGCCCACTGGGAGGTAGAAAGGCCTAGACTACAATTACTACACGGCACCCCTTGCATATGTTAAATGTTTAAATAACTAACAAGCCATAGGCTCTCAACAAGTATTTATTGAATTAACACTGGCCATCAAAGAAAGAAATGCAATGTATGTTATTGCAGATTTTGATTTTGAAAAATCAGAATTTATGGCGCACTAAGGCAACTGCTTAGTAGGCTCAAGTCTTGTGGCCTTGGGAACATACTCATCTGCAGACAGTTGATAAAAGGTAAACTTGAGAAACTGGCTGCAGAGCAAGAGGTGGTGACAAAACAGCATGTTGGGTGCCTCTCAGGCTGGGCTTGGATCCTTAAAGCGTGACAACCAGGAAAGAGTCGTCCCCCACTGCAACTCCTGAAATCTTTCTGCCCACTCAATCGGTCAACTCGGTCGCCTCTCGTCGCCCAACCCGCAGGGGGCGTCCTACGGACTGTCAGTTCGGGAGTGCCTGCTTTCAAGCAATTGGAAGCCAGAGGCTGTTTTTTTCCAGTATGAACCAGATGGGTGGCCACAGTGTGGACTCAGGCACCTGACCCTGAGCACTCCCGGCTAGGCTAGGCTATAAAAGAAAAGAGCATCCGGATTACTCGAGCAGTAATCGAGGACAGGAGGCGGGGCGGGGCGAGCGGAGGTGAGCCTCGCGTGGCCCCGCCCCTCTCCCCGCCCCTTGAGAGAGGGCTCTCACCTGGGGCGGGCGGAGCGTGGGTGGCGGGGCGAGCGGAGGTGAGCGACGCGCGGCCCCGCCCTTCGGGCAGTCACGGAGGTTGGCTTCTTCAAGCCACTCTCGCTACGCGAGGGCTGAGGAGTGCTAGCTGAGGTGAGCGCACGACCCGTGGAGGCCACTGGCCTGTCGCGTCGCGACGAGGCTTCCCTTCCTAAGGACTCGGGGTGACGCCGCATAGCGGAGCGCTAAGCCCTGCTGACGTCTGAGGGGCAGTGTCCCGCGGGCGCCCGGTCCCCACGCAGCGGTTCCGAGCCTTCTGCAGCAGGCAGAGGGGTAAGATGGGTGTGTGACGTTCGGACTTCCCGGCACATGCCGGGCGGTTGGACCCTGCCCGGGCGCACCGGATCACAGCTGCTCTGCAGGGCTGTCGGTCGGTCGGTACTGGAGCGGGGCGGCTGGCTCGGGGACCCGCCCTGGGGAGCGGGGCTTAAGCAACTTCTGTCTTTTTTTTTCCTGTGGTGGCCAAACAGTGGCAACCCACCACGTCCCTATTCCCCTGCGGAGGCCAACACACCCACCTGGCTACAAGGAAGGGATAAGGAAATATGCCCGTT
>NW_023045124.1:0-46110 GCF_011762505.2 Arvicanthis niloticus | reverse complement strand
GAGTCAGTATGTTTTAAAAACATTTTTGGTAAATCGTGAGTTCTTGCTTTTGATCCTTCGTAAATTTGTTGCTATGCTTGAAAAACATTTTTTGATTGTTAATTATATATACAAATGTTCTTGTATAAAATTCCTTTAAAAGAGGTCCAGGGATGTAAGGCAAGGGTCAGTAACGTACTTCTATAAATATTCAAAAATAAATATTTTCAGCGCTTTCCAGAAAGAGAATCTGCGATAGCTACTCATCTCTACATTTAGGTTGAAAATGATAGACAATAGATGATGAGTTGTATCTGTGTGCCATAAAACTTTGTTTTGTCCAAACAGGCAATGGGCTATGCTTGATGCGAGAATATGCAGACAATACCCAAAGGAGTTGTGGCTGTGTCAATAAAACTTTAAAACACTGGAGATAAAATAATATAGTGTCAAAACAAGCAATGGGCTATGCTTGATCCAAAATGGTGCTGATTTTTGACTTCTAAGATAATAAAATACTGTAGTGGATTGTATGATTTTGTGGGAAAATCAACTTCATATTTGATAAATCTGCCTGTTTAATTTTGGCTTTAAAAGATATATGTTATAATTTGTTATAGTAATGAGATAACATGTAAATGATGATGACGCATGAATGTTTCTAATTCCTGATGAGTTTGTGTAAATCGAAGAGGTCTTAATGGTCGAAAGTCGTAGACATCAGCGTGCTATTAACTTACTTTCCCTGATGATCTACATAGTTTCTCTCTACTCTCTGATCAAAGCAGAGTATCTTGTACTGAAGTATTTTCTTCAGCTGTGTAATTGATAGACAAAGGAGTTTCTTGTTGAAAATTCAAGGTACTCTAGAAAACTACTGACATTGGTCTGAAAAATCTGTTCCCAGCTTTTAATTAATATTTATCATTTTATGATAAAAACGTGCCCTGACCCAAAATAATCTCTGACAAGATGTGAGGAATAAATGTCATTCTGATGATTTATAGGAAATACTAACGTGGAAGATACTTATCCACAAATAAAATATCTAATCAAAATTATATGGTTTTTAATATACACTGATTTATATATTTATTATTAGGGCCTATTTAATATATACCACCCTAGTTGCTACTCAGATGTGGTTTAGTGCTTCATTTAGGACTGGGAGAGGGTTTTTAAGTCACCAGTCACCCTTTGGAGTTAAATTTCTGTGTAGGCTGGTCAACCAGGAATGGAATGGAATGTCAGCTTTCTGCCAACAACTCTTCTGGCTGCAAGAACATTCTCTCTCTCTCTCTCTCTCTCTCTCTCTCTCTCTCTCTCTCTCTCTCTCTCTCTCTCTTCACATGAGTCACATAGACAATTTGTCTGAAGAAAGTATTAATTAAAAAGCAATTGTTGACGATAGAACAAAGTTTCTTGTATCCGTGTCTGTGCATATTTGAAAGTGGGTTGTATGTAGAATCACCAATCTTCGTTTTGTACATCAGAGAGGCAAGTCCCTAAACTTTTCATTTGAAATGTGTCTGGTTGGGATAGACTACATTAAAGTCACCCTTTGAAAGAAGATGCCAGAATTCATGTCTTGCTTTTCTCACTTTGTATGTAGAGATTGCTCGTTAGGGTAGTCAGACAGTGTGACATGAAGAAGTAATGTCCAAAGGTTCCTTCTCTTCCACATTTACATCAATAACTCAAATAGTTTGTTGAGAGTAATAAACCACCGAAGGAAATCTTCTAGACTATTTAGAAATGTAACTTGAACATACATAGTAATAAGAGTCTGATACTAACTTCTCTGTTCAGTAGCAACTGGGGGTGAGATGGCACATTCACTTTGCCCAACTTGTGAGACTGAGTCTTGTTTGCTTTACTCATCAGGAATAGGTACCATGCAAATATACTTTGGAATGGTATGAGCCCGTCCTACCTACTGCTATAGCTTCTGCTTGCTCTCATTCAGGATTTTTTCAGCCTTAGAATTGCTGATCTTAGTGGGAGAGTGATTCTTAATTGTAAGGACTGTCCTTACAGTAAGATGTTTAGCAGTATGCTTGAGCTTTACCTCCTAGTGTCTCTTCCCTTAACTCAAATAAAGTCACAACAACCAAATGTCTCCAGAATCCTGCTCGGAGTTACTGGACAGAATCACCTTATTTGAAGCTAGTTTTCTAGATACTTCAGTGCTGCGTTTGATGTCATTTAACTGATGCCTTGAAAAAACCACTGGCTATAAGCCACATGGCTTCTCTCTAGATTCTCTCTGAATACTTGATCTCAACTTTGTATCCAGTATAAGGAGGAAAGAGGCAATATGTTGTATGGTACCCATATTTCTAGGTTTTGTCTAGGACAATCATTTTTGTGCCTGGCATCCTAATATAATTATGAAGTAGAATAACCCTGAGGGATGTCAAGGAAAAAGATGAAAATTATCTGGTCCACTTTTAGCTTTTAGAATTTGGGAAGAGTTTTAAAGACTCCTACATAATCTCTTTTATTCTACGGAAGTTTTAGAGACATCTTCCTCTCTTGCAATGGAAGTCTGGCCAACGTAACTATTTCATGGCTGTGAGGACTGCAGACACAAATTCTGAGCCTTAACACTTTGTTGGAGGGTTTAGTTTTTGTTCAAATTGGGCAGAGTGAACTTAGACAATAAGGAAAAGAACAGTATTTTAAAATAAATGATTTTGCCCAATTTAAAAAAAAAGATTCTAAGTTCTAAGTAAGAAGAAATTGCTGTAGAGTTTGTGATGGCTCTTAATATTTCTTTTACAATTATGTTATTACTGGGCCCAAGCTTCCTGCCTGGAAAAAAATTTAAACTTTTTAGAACAGACTAGGCTGCATGACAAGAAAGCTGAAGAAAGCAGGTGTAATTTGAAAAAAACAATCATTTTCTTTTGATGTTAAGAATAGGAGAAAAATGTTTTTCTTTCTCATTAAATCTTGTCATATGTTGTAGAGACTGCTCATTAAGGCTGGGAGTGGACATTTGCATTGTGTTGCTTACTGGCATGTGTCTTCATGAAAATCTGCATACAAAAATACCCTCCAGGTAGAAAATGTGCACTTGGACCTATAATCAAAATCAGCCTCTCACTTGGAAATGTGAAGACGATATGTTGTTCATCCCGTGAGAAAAGCTAAGATAATGTAAGGGTCAAACCTGTGCAAAGAGCTGGAATTAATTTCAAAATCTATAGCTCGGCAACTATTTCATATTTGGCTTTTAAAGTAATAGGAACTCATGGAATCCATTTGAAAATGTTGCAATTAAATTTACCATCTTCTCCATGAACTGCTGACTTTCTTTGTCAGCAGTTGAGAGCCTTTCCTTGCTCTTTAATGCAAAGCCTAGTCTTGAGAACTGAAGTTCAAGATCTCTTTCAGAAAAAAATCAAGGCTGGCTAGTTGCCACAACTGATAAGTTTTCACCCCAATCTCTTTCCCTTCATATTGTAATATTTTCTACGTGTGTTCTTCACATGGCATGACAATTATCATGGATGCTATCTCTAAAAATTCTCCGCAAACACCTGTCTTAACTTTCATATTGTCCTCTTGGTTTCTGTTCTTTGCTCATATTCATCTCCCATCAATTTTGCAATCTCTTTTGTCCTTTCACTGGCCCTCTTTTGAAATGAAATCATTTATTTTTATGTCATGTATGTTTAAATCTAGATTTTCATATATGAGAGAAAATATATGATACAAATCTCTATGAGTCTGGCTTATCTCATTTAACTTAAAATATCTGATTTTGTCCATTTTCCAGCAAAAGTCATAATTTTGCTCTTCTTATAGTGGAAAAAATTATCACACTCTTTGTGTCTTTATCTCTCTGTGTGTATCTTTCCTCCCCCCTCCCTTTCTATCTCCCTCTCCCTCCTTCTCTTTCTCCCCTCCCCCTTCCCACCTCTGTGTGTGTGTGTCTGTGTGTGTGTAATTTTCTTTTTTATGGCTCACATGTGCGATTTATTTGTTCTTTTTATTGGATACTTTATTTACATTTCAGATGTAAAAATGTAATCCTCTTTCCCTATCCCCCTCCCCCAGGAACCCCTTATCCCATCCCCCCTCCTCCTGCTTCTATGAGGATATGCCACTCCCACTTCCCTACCCACAATTTCCCCCACACTGGGGTGTCCAGACTTCATTGAACCAAGGACTTCCTCACCCACCTTTACCTGACAATGTCATTCTCCCCTAAGTATACAGCTGGAGCCATGGGTTCCTCCCTATGGGCTCCCAGGCTGGGAGCTCTGGTTGGTTGGTATGGTTTGCTCTCCCATGGGGTCACAAAACTCTTTCAGTTCCTTCAGTCTTCTTTCTCAAACCTCCATTGGGAACACCATGATCAGTTCAATGGTTAGCTGTGAGCATCCACCACTGTATATTTCATGCTCTGGCAGACATCTAAGGAGACAGCTATATCAGGTTCCTGTCAGCATGTACTTCCTGGCATCCACATCAGCATCTACCTTTGGTGACTGCACAAGGGATGGATACCCAGGTGGAACAGTCTCTGGATGGCCCCTCCTTCAGTTTCTGTCCCATGCTTTGTCTCCATATTTGCTCCCATGAGAATTTTGTTACTCCTTCTAAGAAGGGCCGAAGCAACCACACTTTGGTCCTTCCTTGTTCATGAACTTCGTGTGGTCTGTGAGTTGTATCTTGGATATTGAGAGCTTTTGGGCTAATATCCAATTTTCAGTGAGTTCATACAATGTGGGTTCTTTTGTGACTGGATTACCTCACTCGGGATGATATTTTCTAGTTCCATCCATTTAACCTAAGAATTTCTCAAATTCATTGTTTTAATAGCTAGGTAATATTCCATTGTGTAAATATACTACATTTTCTGTATCCATTTCTGTTGAAGGACATCTGGGTTCTTTTCAGCTTCTGGCTATTATAAATAAGGCTGCTATGAACATAGTGAGCATGTGTCCTTTTACATGTTGGAACATCTTATGGGTATATGCCCAGGAGTAGTATCTCTGGGTCTTCAGGTAATGCTATGTCCAATTTTCTGAGGAACCACCAGACTGATTTCCAGAGTGGTTGTACCAGCTTGCAATCCTACCAACAATGGAGGATTGTTCCTCTTTCTCCACATCCTTGCCAGCATCTGCTATCACCTGAATTTTTGATCTTGGCCATTCTGACTGGTGTGAGTTGGTATCTCAGGGTTGTTTTGATTTGCATTTCCCTGATGACTAAGGATGTTGAACATTTCTTTAGGTGCTTTTCGGCCATTCGAGTTTCCTCAGTTGAGAATTCTTTGTTTAGCTCTGTACCCCATTTTTAATAGGGTTATTTGATTGTCTCGAGTCTAATTTCTTGAGTTATTTGTGTATATTGGCTATTAGACCTCTATCGGATGTAGGATTGGTAAAGATCTTTTCCCAATCTGTTGGTTGCCATTTTGTCCTATTGACAGTGTCCTTTGCCTTACAGAAGCTTTGCAGTTTTATGAGGTCCCATTTGTCAATTCTTGATCTTAGAGCACAAGCCATTGGTGTTCTGATCAGGAACTTTCCCCCTGTGCCCAGGTATTCGAGGGTATTTCCCACCTTTTATTCTATTAGTTTCAGTGTATCTGGTTTTATGTGAGGTCCTTTATCCACTTGGTCCTTGAGTTTTGTACAAGGAGATAAGAAATGGATCGATTTGCATTCTTCTACATGCTGACCTCCAGTTGTACCAGCACCATTTGTTGAAAATGCTGTTCTTTTCCCACTGGATGGTTTTAGCTCTTTTGTCAAAGATCAAGTGACCATAGGTGCGTGGTTTAATTTCTGGATCTTAAATTCTATTCCATTGATCTTCCTGCCTGTCTCTGTACCAATACCATGCAGTTTTTAATCACTATTGCTCTGTAGTATAGCTTGAGGTCCGGAAAGGTGATTCCCCCAGATGTTCTTTTATTGTTGAGAATAGTTTTCCAATCCTGTTTTTCTTTTTCTTTTTTTGTTATTCCAAATGAATTTTCAAATTGCTCTTTTTATCTCTATGAAGAATTGATTTGGAATTTTGATGGGGATTGCATTGAATCTGTAGATTGCTTTTGGCAAGGTGGACATTTTTACTATATTAATCCTGCCAAATCCACAAGCATGGGAGATCTTTCCATCTTCTCAGATCTTCAATTTCTTTCTTCAAAGACTTGAAGTTCTTGTCATACAGATCTTTCACTTGCTTGGTTAAATTCACACCAAGGTATTTGATATTATTTGTGACTATTGTAAAGGGTGTCATTTCCCTAATTTCTTTCTCAGCCTGTTTATAGTTTGAGTAGAGGAAGGCTACTGATTTGTTGGAGTTGATTTTATATCCAGCCACTTTGCTGAAGTTGTTTATCAGGTTTAGGAGTTCTCTGATGGAAGTTTTAGGGGACACTTAAGTATACTATCATATCATCTGCAAATAGTGAAATTTTGACTTCTTCCTTTCCTATTTGTATCCCTTTGACTTCCTTTTGTTGTCTAATTGCTCTGGCTAGGACTTCCAGTACTATATTGAATAGGTAGGGTGAGAATGGGCAGCCTTGTCTAGTTGCTGATCTTAGTGGGATTGCTTCAAGTTTCTCTCCATTTAGTTTGATGTTGGCTACTGGCTTGCTGTATATTGCTTTTACTATGTTTAGGTATGGGCCTTGAATTCCTGATCTTTCCAAGACTTTTAACATGAAAGGATGTTAAATTTTGTCAAATGCTTTCACAGCATCTAGTGAGCTGATCATGTGGTTTTTTTTCTTTGAGTTTGTTTATATAGTGGATTACATTGATGGATTTCTGTATATTGAACCATCCCTGCATTCCTGGGATAAAGCCTACTTGATCATGATGGATGATTGTTTTGATGTGTTCTTGGATTTGGTTTGCAAGAATTTTATTATTTTTGCATTGATATTCATAAGGGAGATTGGTCTGAAGTTCTCTTTGTTGTGTCTTTGTGAGGTTTAGGTATGAGCATGATTGTGGCTTTATAGAAAGATTTGGGTAGTGTTCCTTTTGTTTCTATTTTTTGGAATAGTTTGAAGAAAATTGGGATTTGGTCTTCTTTGAAGGTCTGATAGAATTCTGCAATAAAAACATCTGGACCTGGGCTTTTTTTTTTTTTTTTGGTGGGGAAACTTTTAATGACTGCTGCTATTTCTTTAGGGGTTATGGTACTGTTTAGATGGTTTATATGCTCCTGATTTAACTTTGGTACCTGGTATCAGTCTAGAAAGTTCATTTCATCCAGATTTTTCAGTTTTGTTGAGTATAAGTGTTTGTAGTAGGATCTGATGAGTTTTGTTTCCTCAGTTCCTGTTGTTATGTATCCCTTTCCAGTTCTGATTTTATTAATTTGGATACTGTCTCTGTTCCCTTGGTTAGTCCTGGCTAAGGGTTTATCTATCTCGTTGATTTTCTCAAGGACCAGCTCCCCGGTTTTGTTGATATTTGGTATAGTTCTTTTTGTTTCTACTTGGTTGATTTCAGCCCTGAGTTTGATTATTTCCTGCTGTCTACTCCTCTTGGGTATATTTGCTTCTTTTTGTTCTAGAGCTTTCAGGTGCGTTGTCAAGTTATTAATGTATGCTCTTTCCATTTTCTTTTTGTGGGCACTTAGAGCTATGATTTTTCCTCTTAGTACTGCTTTCATGGAGTCCCACAAGTTTTGATATGATGGTGTCATCATTTTCATTAAATTCTAAAAAGTCTTTAATTTCTCTCTTTATTTCTTCCTTGACCTAGTTATCATTGAATAGAGCATTGTTCAGTGTCTATGTGTATATAGGCTTTCCATTGTTTTTGTGGTTATTGAAGACCAGCCTTAGTTCCTGGTGATCTGATAGGATGCAAGGGATTATTTTAATATTTTCGTATCTGTTGAGACCTGTTTGTGACCAATTATATGGTTTATTTTGAGAAGGTACCATGATGTGCTGAGAAAAAGGTATATTCCTTTCTTTTAGGATGCCCATGCATCTGTTGGTGGACATTTTGGGCTGGTTCCATTTCATGGCTGTTGAGAATAGTGCAGTAATGTACATGAGCCTGCAAGAATCTCCATGGCCTGCTGCCATAGATTCCTTCAGGTATATATTTAATAGTGAAAATTGGCTGGGCCATATTATTTTAGCTCTATTTTTAGCTTTGTAAATAACCTCCATACTAAGTTCCATAGTGGACTGAATAATTTATATTTCTACCAATAATATATAGGGTTTTCTACCCCTGGCCCCACATCCTCACCAGAGCCTGTCATCATCTATTTTCTTATCAATAGTCATTCTGATAAAGATCAGATTTGCCTGTTTATATGTATGTGAGGGGGTATTGGATACCCAATATTTGGAGTTATAAAGAGTTATAAAGAGTTATATGAACTGCCATATGGGGTCTGGGAATTGAACCCAAGTTCTCTGGAAGAGTATCCAACGCTTTTTACTACCAAGCCATCTCTTCAGCCCATGTATCTAGGTCTTAATACCTAGTCAGATATTGTTCTGGCTAGTTTATGTCAAAATGACACTAACTATGATCATCTGAAAGGAAAGAACTTTGAGAAAATGCCTCCATAAGATTCAGCTGTAGGGTATTTTCTTAATTAGTGATTATTTGGAGAGGGCCCAGCCCATTGTAGGTGGTACCTTCCCTGGACTGATGGCTCTGGGTTCTATAAGAAAGTGATCTGAGCAAGCCATGTTGAAAAAAAAAATCAGTAATTAACACTCTTCCATGGCCTTTGCATCTGCTCTTGCCTGTAAGTTTCCTGCCCTGTTAAAATTCTTGTCCTGACATTCATGGATGATGAACTGTAATGTGGCCCAATAAACTCCTCTAAGTTGATTTTGTCATGGTGCTTCATCATAGAAATAAAAACCCTGACTAGAACAGATGAATATCCAACAAAGTGTCCTTACATTCTTGCCTGTCTTCAGTCATCTACGTACTGTTAATTTTATTATTAATCTTTTAATTATTTATCTGACAATTTCATATAAGTTTTATCTTATTTACCCTGTACCTCCTTCCAGATATATCCCCCAACTTGATACAAATTTGTATCTTTCTTTTTAAAAAATCATCAAATCCAATTTGTGCTACCCACATACTTATAGATGTGAGTACATCTACTAGAGTGGGATCATCAGGTCTCATACTCTTGAAGAAAATGTACTCTTCCTCTTCCTGCCATTGGGAATTGCTAATAGTAGACTATTTTAATTTCATGGGATTCTCTTGCTACTATTTTCTTAGCTATTTGGAATTTTCTTACTTATGCCTTTGTCATGAAACATTCTTTCTATATCATCCTTATTTCTTGTTTGCCCTTCCATCTTGCTTTGCAATAAGAGTCAGTAGATGTACTATTTCCTGATGGTCCTTGTCCATTTTTTTCTCAAATGAAATAATTGACTACAACATTGTCATTGGCTCAAAAAACTAGCAGGCAGGCTGTGGATAATATTTATGCAGTGACTCTTTTAAAATTGCCTAAGTTGGATTATACTTTGGGGAGAATATTCTAGTGTTTAGTTATCTAGAATAGAATCTTTTTTAAATTATTTTTTATTGTATATGTTTATTTACATTTCAGATGTTATCCTCTTTCCACATTTCCACCCCACCCAGAAACCCCTATCCCATCCCTCCTCCTCCTGCTTCTATGAGGATGTGCCCCCACCCACCCACTCCCACTTCCTTGCCCTCAAATTCCTATACACCGGGACATCAGGCCTTCATGGGACCAAGGATCTCTTCTCCAACCTATGCCATACAAGCAGCATTTTAAGGAGGTGAAGGTCCAGTTCTATATAACTTCAAGAATAGCAATCAAGAAATATTATCCCTTTATTCTGGTTTATAAGAGAGCATTCTACTTTCACCTGAACCTTGATTATAAACATACTGAAAATGTCAGATCAATCAGTCTCTCACTAGTATGTCAAAGGACACAAAGATGCTATGTAGGCCTGGAGGCATTGGTATCCATTTTCAAAATTAAAAGTACTGGTATTGAAGTCCTCTACTGAAGATGGTGCCCAGTTTCATCCTTTGCCTATAGACACCTACCCTAATGTTGACATTCTTTAGCTGTCTTTCTAATCTAAAATATGATATCACTTTTACCCAAAGAAAAAATGGTCTTTATTATTTATGTATTTATTTATTTGTGTTTACATATTACATGTGTGTATGTTGGTAGCTGCATAGGTTGGAATAAAGATGTGGAAATCTGTAGGAACATACCTCTAAAAAGGTGCATGTGAATTTTTCTGAAGTAACAGCTCCACTCTCAGTCATACACCCAAACAGAAACACCAACAAATGTTCATCAAAGGGCATGTGCTAGAATTTCATCCCAGCTGGTGTCAACCTGACTTCTATTGACAGGCATGTTTTGTTCATACAATGAAATACTTCTCAACAGAAAATATGAAGTATCATTACATGCCACAACATGTAGTATGGGTCAAAAATACCTAGTTAAGAAAACTGTCTACTGTCTACTGTGTGATTCTAATGAACTAAAGCTCAGAGACTGGCCAGCCAACATGACTGAAAATCAGTATATGGTGACATTTAAGGGTTGAGATTGGGAAGAGCCTGGGAAAATGCATTAATGTATGTGCTTACTTCAGCACTCATCTGCTTGTATACTAGATTGCAATACAGCTCCAAATATAGAACTAAAGCTGAGAAAAAGAACAGGCATATTTTTAATGATGGAGTGCTGGTAGCACTGCACTAAGCCAGTTTACTACAAATGTTACTTATCGATTCTACCTCTTAAAATACAACAGCAAGCCTGTACCTGTGGTTAGGACTATGCTCTGAGTATACTCTCAGTCACAAATAGAATACTTATTGTTTCCAGCTTTTTGCGTTAGATTGTCTCTACCACTTAATTATGGCAGACCAGGTCTTCCCAGCTCCATGTATCCCATGACAAACCTAAAAAGGTGGAGTTTCAACCATTTATTATGAATTCTGTAAGCACATCTCATGTCTGCCATCTTGCTTGCCCAAAGGAGACAGTGAAGGCTCCAAGAAGAGAGCTACATGTTGGGATTTATGGAGCCTAAGAAGGAAATTTGTATTTCCACTTCTGTTTAGTCTTAACTTGTTGAAACTTTAAAAGAGATACTGGAGACTGGGGGAGCTGTTTGTATGCAAAATGTTGTCTGCCTCAATTGCACTCTTAAATTCTGGCAGAATGCCCAGTCTTTTGTGGGAGTTAGGATAGACTGTGTGCACTTCTCAAAGAAATCAATTTTATATTTTACAAAAGGATTTAAGTGTTATTGCTCCCCAAGGAATCATTGAGACAGTTTTCTTTTTAAAGGAGGAAGGCCAGAAGAAATAGCTTGGTGCATAAGAAGAGTCGCTCAAATAATTGGCTGACATATTGAGTTAAATTCAACCCAACCCATGGATGCCAGTCAGAAGTTATAAAAGAAAAAAAAAAACATTAAATCTAAAAATGAATGATAGGAATGTAACAACCCAGGCATTAGAGTAATTGATGGCCATTCTTAAAAATTACACATTCATAAACTGAAATTAAGTAACTGTAAATAAATATAGATACTCAGTATAAAAGCTTCTGTATATGTGTGCATATATGTAATATATACTAACTTTTGATAATTCAAAATCTTTCAATTAAAAGACTGTCTATACATTTACAGAGGTATTCATACACACACAATATATATACCTAATATACTTATAGATGTATAAAATATACACATAGCATATATACATATTATATACTTTATACTTATAGATGTATAAAATATACACATAGCATATATACATATTATATACTTTATATAATATGCATAATATACATGTATTTGTATGTATTATATATATGAATTATTGTATATATAATACATGTAAAATAAACACATAACATGTATATTATATTGTTTTATTATATACTATGTTTAAATGTACATAAATATGTACATTTATATTATAGGTACAAATATATAAACATTTATATTTTATATATAACTTATAATATAATATATAAATGTATAAATATATATGTAAATATAGAGAAACTATAATTATAGAAATATACATTACATAATGTATGTTATATATTATATAATATGCACATTTTATATATAAATATATTATGTACATATAGTACACATTATATATAATATGAATGATATATAGTATATATAATGTGTATATATTATATATATATTTTGTATATGAACACATGTATAAGTGTACAGCTAATACACATACACACACAGAAATGCATATGGTCCCTAGAACTGCTATATTTTCTAATAGCTACCTAAAAAGTGATGAGAAGAAACTGAAGTTATTATTTCTTAGACCCCTCAGAGTCGAATTGAAGGGAGTTAGAGCTTCATTTCTGATGACATAGATGCACTGGATTAAATATACCAGTAGCATTCACAAATACCAAAATGCTGATCTGAGAGTTATCAAGTGCCCATTGGAAAGGGATTTCATCGTTTATACTGTGTCAGTATACTGTGGGTAGTAAAAGCAAGGAGTCTTGCTTACTGAATTCTACAGACACTAGCATGTAAGTGGGAAGCCACACCCTTTACCTCTTAGACCCATTGAATTCCTTTATGGGTGACCCTTTAATACATTTACCCCATATCCAAAAAATGGTTGCCTTGAGATAACAAAGGTCCTGTGATTTCCTTTCTGAATAAATGCTTTATTATTTTCAAAAGGACATAATTATGATTTTAGAAGGGTTTTCTTTTCAAACATTGCATCACAGTGTGTGAAAGGGAGTTTCTATCTGTGATGATCAAACCATATGTGTGTCTATCAAGTGTGGGCCCGAGGAATGCTTCTGTTGTAATCATCACCAGGCCAACTGCAAAGGAATAACTGCTGTGATTGCAGTTATATCTGGTCCAGGTTCATTCTAGATTTGTTGGAGCTGTAAACACTCATGGTATTCTTGTCTCCTGCAGTCAGTTCATAGTTAAGAAAAGTTTTCAACAAATATGCTTTAAGTTATTGTTATACAGTAAGAAGGGGATCAGGCTCCTGAATTTAACAAACAAACATTAATATGACAGCTCTGTTTTGAGGAGAGTGGTGTTTTGGAATATATAGCAAACAAAATAAGTAAACTCCTATCAAAGGTGCCAGTACAAAGCTTGCAGAGTTTCCTGTACAGCA
Source organism: Arvicanthis niloticus (assembly GCF_011762505.2). NCBI lineage: Eukaryota > Metazoa > Chordata > Mammalia > Rodentia > Muridae > Arvicanthis > Arvicanthis niloticus. The sequence goes on along the minus strand of NW_023045124.1, from coordinate 32,929 downwards.
TGATGATGTGAGTCAGGAATTGTCCCTCCAGGAGCCCCAGAGAAGCTATTCAGAGCCCTAGTAGCCAAGGGGAAATGGAAGAAGTGGAAGGGAAAGGAGGTCATAGATATGATGGGGAAAGAGGAATACAATAAACTGAATTTCCTCTTATAAACAAGGAGTCTTGTTTAATGTGTGATCTTGAATTGCAGAGTATGACAAGACAAGAAGGTGCATTATAGAATGTTCACAGCAAGGTGAGGATACCATGTTCACTGGGTTAGTTATGGAGAGTGAGTTGGATTTCTGAATACTTCCCAGAACCTTGACTAGTCTGAAATATACACACACAATATATAATTTATCTAAACAGTACGACCTTCCTTCCTCTAAAGTCACCCCCTGCCTGTTAAAGATATTTATCCCATAAAAATAAATGAAAAAGAAATGAATTGGCTTCCAGAGATTGTCCTAGGGTATAAAGGATATGGTGAAATCATAGGACTCCAAGGACTAAGTAAAGGCAGGTATGCACTCAAACCTTCTGCTATTCTAGTCTCAAAACAGAGCTTTTTGTGCAATTCAGTCCAGCACAGGTAAATAACAAGCCTGATTCAGCACCAAGGGTCCAGCATGTGTTCAAAAGCAGAATGAGAGTTTCAAGAACAACAGCACAAGCAAAGCTTCAAACAGGAACCAATGCGGAGAAGCCTTTGTCAAATGCTTGAGATTAGAAACATAAATGCAGCAAAGAAGCATTTAAACATTGTTTTGTGTTTGTGTGATTGGTTTTCATTTGTGTTGTTCTAGAAGAAATGAGGGTGGGAATTCTTTCTTTGATTAAGTCTGATGCAAACAATTGGGCTGCTCATAGAAAGGAATATGACCCTCTTCTTGGGATCTGTAAAGCCCTGGGACAGAGAAAATGAAAGCCCAAAGTAGGAAAAAAAAAGAGAGAAAAAAGGGTCTGTGAAACATTTTCAGTAAAGGACCAGATCCAGTAGTCCATTTCACGAATCCCCATCACAGCTGCTCAGCACCCAGAATTAAGGAGTAAGCAGCATTGATAAATGCTTAACTCAATGGGCGGGTTTGCGCTCTAAGAAGTCTTTATTTACAGAGCAAGAACTTGAATTTCAAATAATTTTCACACATCATGTAATAACAGTCCTTTGATTTTTTCCCAAACCATTTGAAAAATGAACTCCTGTGCTAAATTTGAGACAAACATCTCCCCACAAGCTTGTTCTTTCTGAGACTTCTGGTTGAAAAGCAACATCCTTGCCCTTTTAAGTTTGGGATAATTTATTGAATGATGATTTTCCCCCCTTTGGTATTTTCCTAGGTTTCTCTCAAATGCTTTTTTGTGCCTGTGACACTTTCCAACACCAGTCATCACACATTTTATTAAGCACTCACTGTGAACTGAAATGCTGAGGACAGACGTCAGAGGAAAAGAAAATATTAGCAATAGGACGTGGTACAGAAGCTCCTCTATTTATGGAATTTCAACTCGTGCACTTTCATAGATACAAACAAAACCAGACTCTGGAGCAAAGCCCTCTGGCTCTCTCCTTCCCGCCCAAATATGCATCAAGAGTTTCTGGGAGCTCTTTTTATTTCTGCTCCCTCGGGTCTTTTATTTTTCATTTATTCAGTCCATTAGGTAGTTAGTGCATTTTTGCTTAAACGTCATCTTGTGTGATTATTTCATGGGGAGGGAGGAGAAAAAGTGCAATAAGAAGTAACAGGAAGTAGAAACAACTTGTAAACATTGAGATATCTCAGAAAACCTGGAATGGTCTGTTGACAGAACCATTATCAGGGCAAAGATGCTGTCATGCAGCTTGTGAGAAGGTATATGCTTCTAATAAGAAAAACTTCTAGGGAGAAATTTCATGTACTCAGCAGTGCTTTAAGTGTATATTTAAATGTATATGTGTTCCTTAAATTATTATTTATATCTCAATAAACCCATTGTATATTAACAATAACACAAGTCAAACATACATTTAAGCATCCAATATATTTAACCTCCTAACCCTTCTAGCTAAGCAGCATTTTGCTCCTTTCTTCTTATGACCTAAGACTGACCAGGAGCTGTTGCTTGTTGCTGCTTTCTGACCTTAAGATTTTATTGTACTGCATATTGCTAGCCAAGGAAAAGTGTTTGAAACTGAATTGATTATTTCTATTTAATGAGTATTGCTTTTTTATTTTGAGACTTTATAATATAATTACCTTACATATTCTTCCCTTTCCTCCCTCCATGTCTCCCTCTTTTCCTCCCTCCAATTGCTCTCTTTCAATTTCCTATCCTGTTTTTTGATTAATTGCTTTTACATGCACAATATTACATGCAAACACACACACAAACACACATACTCAAACACATTGCTAAATTCAACCTGCTCAGTCTCTCTCTCTCTCTCTCTCTCTATATATATATATATATATATATATATATATATATATATATATATATATATATAATTTCAGGGATGCAGATTTGGCACTGAACAACCAGTTTGAGTGCTCTGCTCTGAAAAAGACTATTTTTCCCAGGGCCAGCATCACTTAGTTGCCTGCAATTCTTTGTGTAGGGTTGACATTTCATAAGTTTTCCCTTGTCCACTTTGGCATGGTTATTGGTGTCATCCCTGTTCACTTTTGAAAAGCAGGAAAATTGTAAATCAAACAGTTGTCAATCAAGAACTATCTGTACCTATACAATATATACTACATACCTTCACCGCCATCACCATACACAGCAATTCTGCATCTCTGCATTGTGTCACTTCTAGTGAATAGGATTTGAACTTTTTCAAAGAATGACTTACGACGGTGTTCTAGAAAAGTTTTCCTGTACACAGAAGACACAGGAAATATGTGGGAGTTTCTAGATATTCATACAGAAAACACTATCTTAATCACCACCAAAATAATGTTAGGCTGGGAATATAGCTCGCTAGTGGAGTGCTTGCCCAGCATATATAAGGCTCTGGGCTAAAGTCTCAGTACCACCTTTAACATGATGACTGACAAAATGATGAAACAGAGAGATTTGAGTACATGATGAGATAAGCAGCATCATAGGCCTATCTGATGTTAACACAAGAGAACTCAAGCCAGGCAGAGATGTTTCTATGGGGTTGCAACTTTGGAATCTGTCTGACCTTAAACTAAGTGGTGAAATGGTAAATAAGTTTGCTGAAGCTGCTCAGAAATGCCTGCAGTGTGAGCCAGCAGCTCTGTCTGCTACTTTAGAAGATTTCCAGCCTCTGAAATGGAACAAGTATGATGTGGGTAAAGACGCCAGATAAAGCATTCATCAACAAGGATGGCAGAAATACAGAGGCCAAGCTTGAGAAGCTTGAGCCACGAAATCTGGAAATGCATCTAGATGCTACAAGCTCCCACCATGCTCAGGGCCTGCTATAGGCTCAAAATAATGAACGGCTTATATAGTTTACTTTCTAAAAACAGCTTAAATATTTAAGGCATATATGTACTGATCCTTTTTGGAGTTCTTCTCAGAACATGTCGGATCTTTTTATTTAAACCAATTCCTGCCTCGCTGGGGTGAGCCTAAGGAGACGTTTCTATTGACAAAAATGCTTTCAATAGAAGCATGAAGACCTGAGTTCAGACCACCCAGCACCCATATAAAGAGTCAGGTTTGACTATATATGCCTGTAATTCTGGTGCTGGGGAGACAGAGACAGGCCAACCATTAGAGCTCTGTGTCCAGCCAGCCTAGCTGAACTGGAGAGTTATAGGTTCAGCAAATATCCTGTGTCAAAACCAAGACAGGAGATGATTCAGAAAGACACTTGATATTGTTGACCAGTGGCTTCTACATGTGTGTGCATGTATGTATCTATTTCCCTATATACATATATATGTATATATATATCTATATGAAACACATACACCAATTTTTTGTGTCATTCTGTAGCTTCTAGTGAACAACACTTGAATGTCTTCAAAGGATTTCCTGTGAGGTTCTGGAGCAGTTTTCCTGTACCCACAAGGAACAGGAAATTCCTGGGAGTTTCTGTCATCCTGGGACATCCCATAGGCCATAGCTGATGGGAGGGAAACTATGAAGTCAGAGTCCCTTGGCTTAAAGGAGAACAAACTTTGGGATTTCTTTATACTCCAGATCTCTCCATTCAGGATCAGACTGAGGCTGGGACAACCCTAGAAATAATTCCAATAATTTTCTTTTTTCATTTCCCAGCTCTGTTTCTATCCTTGCTAGTTTCTCTTGGGAGCACATTGTTTGAAAATCACCCTCATATCAAAATCCTTGTTTGATTATGTTTCTGGGAAACTTCACCTCAGGCAAGAAGCAATGGTATTACTATGCTAAAGAAATAGCACAATATCTTGTCTTCAGTTATCATAGAAAGAGTATATAAAAAATGGCCTCTGTGAATAATAGAAGCCAGTTTTAGCCTTGGGCCACTCAGGCTGGGCTAGGGAAACAGAGAAGGGGTAAAACATTGAGAGATCTTAGAGCTGGCAGTACTCTAGGGTGTAGTGCAGCATCTCCATTTGTAGGTCTTCTAAGCTCAATTTAAATATTACCAGGGAAAAAGATAACAAACACTACATCCTATCTTCCTTCCCCCCTCCACCTTTCTTCTGTAGTCTCCATATATCATACAATTCACTCACTTAAAGTGAACAACCATCTATACAGCCAATTTTAGAAAATTATCATGAGTACTAAAAGAAACACCGTACTCTCTAGCTTACTAACTTTTTAACCACACAATTTATTAACTAGTCAAGGGTCCAGTCTTAGGCAGCAACAAATGAACTCTTGGTCTGTGTAGATTTACTTGCTCTGGATATTTCATGTAAACAGAATCATACAGCATGTGACCTTTTAAGATGGACTTCTTTCAATCACTGTCAACATCTCAAGATGTATTTAGATTGTACCATGTTACAGCACTTCATCCCTTTTATAGCAAAATAACATTCTATCAAATAAACAGATTTTATCTATTCATCAGCTGATGAATATCTGAGTATTTTTTTTTTTGCTATGACCACTTACATACGGGAGTTTTTTGAAGCTGTATATTTTCATTTTTCTTGGTTATATACTTAGAATTGATAGCATAGATACACAGATTTTGTCCTTACCTGTAACCAAAAGGCAAGGCTTCATAGCTTCCACCCCTGGTTTTTGTCCAAGCTTCTCTAGAAAAATGAACAAAGACTTTCCTTTCTTACACATGACATCCCTTCAAATCATTCGTCATTGTCTTCACGTCTTTCCTTAATGTTTGCAGGTTGACTCTCTTCTGTTCTAATCACTTGAGTACAAAGGTGGTACTTACAGGAATGAAAGCCGAGAGCTTTGAAGTTGTTCTAATATCTGTTATGATGTACAAAATAGATTGCATTTGTTCCTAAGCTAATGCTTTCCCATCAACAATAGTCAATCAGTGGCAGATAATTTTTTTATTTTCCACGATTAGAGGGGGAAAAAATCACTTTCTGGGTAAGAACACTTTGCAATGGATGCCAAAGGGCTTTTTCTTTGGAAAATCACAAGGACTGGTTAATCTCATATATAGATTTGTCATTTAACATGTTAATGTGAAAAAATTTTTTGTTTCTTAAAAAAAAAAAAAAAAAAACACTCTGTTGAGAACTTTGAAAGAAATCATGTGGCCTGAAGACAATAGTCAGAAAACTTGATGTTAAAGGAAAAAGCAAGTTATTGAGTAGGCTTGGAGATCTATGGAATTGGCTTAATTGCAATGTTCATTGCTTTTCAATAGCATTTGATTCTTGCTGGTTAGTCATATACGTGGGCATATTTTTGCATCTTTTGAAAAATGAAATGCAGGGCTTAAGAGAGCTTCCAGTATTGTCTTGTATTACCTGCTTGACCTTGCATAAGTCATTTGACCAAGGACAAGCCTTTGTAAGCATCAGTTTCTGCATCTCATTACCATTTCTGTGGTTGTACATAGAGATCTGGTTTTAAATGTCAGCCCTGAGCTGGTAGTTAAAGTGATTCTGATCTGTGTGTTTTGAGAACTTTCTTCACAATAATAATTTAAAACCTACATCCAAGTGTATACTGATGCCTGTCACCCTGAAGACGGTGCTTTTGATTACTAATTAGCTATTTCTGTTTGGACTCTTCCCTTGTGTACCATCTTCTGCTAAAGGGAAAGAAAATTCTTATACCCTCTTGTACTTTTTTAAAATTTGCACTGTATATGAATACAAAAAATGACAATGAAAATAAAAATAAAGAAAAAAGTTCTAGTCCAGATCCTGATTTATTAGAGTTCCTTTCATCAGAACAATTTCCATATAAACTAGAATTTCTCAACATGTGTACAATGGGTATTTTTGACCAGGCCAAATTTTCTTATATGTGTGATACTGTTTACTGTATTCATTATAGGATACAGGACAACATTTCTCCCCTGTACATACAAGACGCCAGTAGCAGATCTCCCTGCTTTCAGTTTGCAGCAGTGCTAGCTGCTTCTCCATATTACCAAATGTGTCCATGGGCAGTGCAGAGATTAACTAATAAGGTGCTGGGAACCACCCTTCTAAATGTGGTCGCCCAGAAAACAATTCAAAAGCTTTGGTTGGGGGGATAGTTTCCTTTGTTTGATTTTTGTTGTGCTGCAAGGCAAGAAGCTGCTAAACTGTTAGGTATTTCTCAGGAGTGAGGAACACTTTGGCTTATTGTATTTGTTGGAATAATGAGCTCCAGATAGGTTAAGTGCCTTGGCAGGAGAGGGACATTTTGTTTTACTGTCCTCATTTTATTAGATGCCTGACAACAAAAATTTTTAAGGTTGGCCTCATATGTACTCCTCTTTATCCTAAAGATAGATTTATCACAAGATAGATTTATTGGAGGAGTCCCTCTACATGTGAAAATGTTTTGAAAAGTACAGTCACCACAGTAACAAAGTGTCATCGTTTACACTACTGTTGGGCCTCAAAAATAAGGAGTTTTTTGAGCTTCCAAAATTGGTTTGTTTGCATTAATAGTCAAGTGCTCTAAAACGCTGCCAGAAATGGCCAGCCAATCTGCTGGCATTCCAACAACCTGCCATGTTGCATGGTTCCCAGAAGTCAGCTCATTTTTACCCTTCTGAAGCATTAAGCTTTATCCTCACGTGGTACAAAATATGCTGTACTGAGAACAATGTTTTTGGTGTGAGAAATCTATGTAGACATTCTTGAAGACTGATTTCCTTATGGCTATGAAAGGGTTCACAAACACTGCAATATTGGTATTTGAGACCCGATCATTCTTTGTGATAGTTATCCTTCTATCACTTGAAGAATATTTAATACCATTCCCGGTGTCAACTTACTAGATTCAAGTGCCAGTTCTCCCAAGTTATAACAGGATATGGTAGCTCTAGGCATTGCCAAATTTCTCCCTGGTAGCAAAATCATCTTCAGTTGGGAATTACTGACCAAAGATATATGGGTAGAGATTCTCATAATTCAATGGAGAAGCATGACTAATAATAAGAAGGAACCTTTACTGTGAAACCTGATTGACTACCATACAAATTGTTTTGTATCCAATTTTCTATTTCCATTTCATATGTATCATATATTGTATATGTACAACAAGAAAATACTCCTTTGAAATAAAATGAAAATAATCATGCTTTCCTCACACTAATGTAGTGGAGAAGTTGGTTTGTTGTTTCCACAGAGCCCCCCAATTTATGTGCTCAATCAACAGTGGAAACAATATTATTTAGAATATCCATCCTACCACCTGTAGTGGTGTCACAGTCTTGGACATTTTGCAAAGTATGTGTACCTGAGCTGCCATACAGATAGAAGAAAGTTGGGATTAGAGAAAGGAGTACCAGTTGATTGTGGCTATAAATAAAAAGTCATTTCCTTTTCATCAGTTTATAATAATTGTCCATCATAATGAGTTTCACTATGACTTTTATACAAGTACATACAGTGCTTGAATCACGTTCACCCCTGATGATCTCCTCTCTATTTCTGCCTTCATATATTTTTCTGCTTTTGTTTTTACTTTCTTCCCTCCTCCTCCCATTTTTCTTTTTCTTGTTCCTCCTCTTCCCCCTCCTCCTCCTGCTCCTCCTCTTCCTCCACTTTCTATGACATAATAGGTGAATGAATACTTTAAAAACATGACAACACAGTAAGGGGAAAGCTCATAAGACCTCAACCCTAGACAAAGGACTATAGTCAACAAAAACCACTGAGAGTAGGAGAAAATAGTCTTTTACAATGAAGAGCACAATAATTGGTAATCTAATACTAAATGATATCAGCCATGGAAACATATATAAAAGTAATATTATTCAGACTGAGCTGGTTTTATTTATGTCTTTAGGAATATGTAGTGTATTATATTTATAATAATTTATAATTTATATGTTTTATTATATATATATATACATATATATGCATATATATTTAATATATATTAAAAAGAGAGATGTCCTGAATTTGAGAGAGCAAGGGAAACTACATAGGAAGGTTTGGATGGAAGAAATTGAAGGGATAAATGAAGTAATTCTATTATAATTTCAAAACATAACATTATAGAAGAAGAAAAATAAATAAAAGAGCATAGGGAATTTATCAGTGGCTATACCATTAATGAGATTGTCTTCCCCTCTCCCAGGAACCATTAATAAACTATAGATCTTCAGGGAGAGGTTGAACTTCGTGAGTCCCTCCTCTCTCCTTGATAGTGTGTCCACAGACAGTCCTGTGTAGATCATGGGCAGGTAAAATTGAAGTTGCTGTTAGTTCAAGAGTTTAATAACCATGTCATTTCTTAATTTTCAAGCTGCAGTTTGGAAAGGCATAACTGGAGGGATTATGGCCTCTCCTTTTTTGATTAATGACCCTTGAATAGAACATTTATTTTAGAACCATCTCTCTGTGGGTTCTTTTTAAGGGCACTCTCCCGGGATCTTTGGCACAGAGTAGCAATTCTTCAGTGAACGTATCAGATGACAAGAACAGTAAAACCAATGGTACCTTAATGGGACCTATTGTGATGGTTGCTTTATCCCAAATCTCCCTGGCTTCCTTTCTCTCCTGCATTCCCAGGTCATCATGTTCTTATCCATAATTGACATGTAACTCTGTGACGTTCTTTGTGCTGGTGATCAAGATCACAGACAGTACCATGAGGCTGTGCCAAAAGCCATGTCCCTCTTTCTAATCTCTCCTGTGTGACTGCAGCTCCAGGCAATATTCTTGGGACCATCAGGGATTCTTCAGGCACTAGTCTTGGTCTTAGATCTGCTTTCAGGCTGAGGGTTGTATCTTTTACTGAGTTGGACAAAGGAACAAGAGCCCTTTGTTCTTCTTTGAATCCCTCCTAGGGATTTAGGAAGTGAAGGAATTATGACTATAGAGTAAATTGATCATTCTTGAAGTGGCACATATGTTTACAATTTGCTCTTTGAGATTGCCACCCCTCCACGCAACTTGAACTTCTACCAAACGAAATGTTCTCCCTCTAAAGAACACCAAGTGTATCATTTATTCCTGCCAGTGGGTATCTGAAATCAGCAATGGTATTATTGACACCAGGGCCCCAGTAGAGCTGGAGGGCCTTTTTTAATTCCAGAAGACATGATTTGGGAAAAGGGATTCATAGAGCTACTTCCTAGCTATCCTTCTTTATCCTGGGATTTAGTTCCTTTAATTTCATTTTTGTAGCTTTGTGAGAAAACCTAAAAGAGAGTCAACTCTAAACTATGTTCAGCCTTTATATAAACTATGTTCAGTCTATTTATATGGTAGGGTAAATAAAGATTTTAATTAATACAACCCATTTGGGAAACGGTGGAGCACTATCCAGTAACACTAAACTCAGGAATGTCTATAGTCCAGCAACTCTATTTGCAGTTTTTTACCCTGTGAAATGGCATGCACATGTGCATATGTGGATATGCATAAAGATACTCAAACTATGTGGGTTTTACTAGTCCTAAATCGGAACAACCATAAATGTTCACTAGCACATAAAAATATAAACAATGGTAACCACAAGCAATGGAATGCCACACAGCAGCAGCAGTGACAGGCTACGGTGACATTTGCCAACATCGTGAGCCTTCAAACATAGTATTGAACAAAGAAAAAGCTAGATGTGATAAATATATCTATGCATCAGTGTGGGTAAAGTTAGAAAAAGGCTCTAATAGTTTTAGGTTCTTTACTTACTAAAATACAGCTTTTTGCCACCAGGTGTAATTTTGCTTCCTCCTGCACCAAGGAACATTGGCAATATTTAGACAGTTTTGGGTTGTTATAAGTGGAGGAGAACAAATAATACAGTATCTAGTAGGAAAGCCCAAGATGCTGTTAAACATGCTATAAGGCACAAGGCTGCTCCACAACAAAGAATATGATTTCCCCAAAGACAGTGACACTGCATATGAGAAACCATATGGAAAGCCCGAAAATAAACCCAAACAAAAATGATAATGTTGGGGCTGAAGAAATGGCTCAATGATTAAGAAGACATGTTCCCAGCACTCACATGACAGCTAGCAGCTGTCTATAACTCCAGTTCCAGGGTATGATACATCCTCTTTTGGCTGTCATAAGCGCTGTATACACACGTTCTACAGACATTTGTGCAGGCAAAAACACCTATACACATCATAAAATGAAAATAAACCAATCATAAAAAAATAGGAGGATGTCTTCCACTTCAGGAAGAAGGCAGGAGTATGAATCCAAGAGGATGGGTTTCTGGAATGTTATTAGCACTCCATTCTTTAACTCTGATGAAGGGTAGATGGAGGAGTGTTCTGTAAAAGTTACTGAGTTGCACATTATAAGGTATGTTTGTTTGAAAAATGTTAAACTACTTTAAAGGACTGAGTTGTTATGATAATAGGATGGAGAAGTTGAAACACTGATTTTGGGGACAGCAATTCCCTGCCTGAGAGATCCCATAGCCACCAATAACAGTGATGGAGTGAAGCACAGTCACTGTTGTTGGTGGTGCCTCCAAACCTCTGCAGTTTAATTTGCTTTCATAAATGTAATCGAAGTTTTCCTGAGCAAGGGTACTCATCCTTGAGTTTTCACCAAATATGGAAAAGCGTAACTTAGGTTAAGCAGGCAGACTCCATTTTAAGTTAAATATTCTAGGAGATAGATTTCAGTCTTAGCAGTGCCATGAAATTTGGGGACAGAAACGCACTGGCATTTTACTATTAGCGTGGCACACACAGTTTCTCTCAGAGATGCTGCTGCTAGAGTAACTCAGAGATTATTTTTGAGTGCCCTCTGGGAAGAATTATAAATATAGAGAACTTTATTTTTAAATGAAACCAGGCCTGGAGGTATAGCACAGGGAAAAATTCTTGCCTTCTGTGCACAGAGTCCTGGGTTCCATTCCAGTACCACAGTACAAGAAGAAAAGGGAATATTAGCCCAACACCCCTTAACTAAGGAGTGGATTGAAGTTTTTGCCCAGCAGAAAGGTTTCTTGTTTCCTCTTGTTTCCCCCATCCTCCTAAATGATCAAGTCTGAACTTTCAATCTTCATGCCACAATAAAATACAGTTCACCTCACCCTAAGCCTCTAGGGTTAATTCATTGACTACATAGAATAATCAATCAAGGCTGGAAAAGTGAAAACAATGAGAAAAAATACTCATCATGAGTGGTGACTCAAAAATATATTTTAAAATGTACTTAAACAGAAATCATTTGTGAACTTAAATTACTTCAAACTGAACAGACCGCTTAGTGCTCTGGACAATCTTTTAAGGTCTCTTTTTGTGACTTGAGCCTTGAACACATGAGCTGAGATTTGAATGAACAGATTATTTTTTTATGAGTTTTTTTTTTCCTGGAGGACAAACCATCCATTTTCTTAAATGCTTGCCCTATATGACTAAACTTGTCTACTATGGGGCTGGGGAGCTATCATACTTGAAATTTTTATGGCAACTTAATAATAGCACTTTGGCAAGGAATATTCTGGAAGACAGAAATCATGTCTAAAATGTAAGTGCACAGATTGGCAAGCACTGGTTCCTTTATTGCTACCTTTTCAGGGTCATAATACAAGCAAATTTTGGGGTAACCCAGTTTTAAAAAGTATCTTGCTCAGAAGTAACGATCAAAAGACTGTGGTGAAGAATTGATATAAAAACAGTAACTTGCTTCTTGGTTATGTGTATTGATAATGTAGCATTCCTCATAAAAATAGGGGCTTAACTGAAACTCTATCCTTCTATGACAAAAGAGAAATTCCTGAAACCAGAGAGTTCATGTTTGTTTGTTTGTTTGTTTGTTTGAAACAGGGCCTCGCTGTATTTCTGAGGCTAGCCTTAAATTTATGGCAATCCGTGGTGGCGCACGCCTTTAATCCCAGCACTTGGGAAGCAGAGGCAGGCAGATTTCTGAGTTCAAGGCCAGCCTGGTCTACAGAGTGAGTTCCAGGACAGCCAAGGCTACACAGAGAAACCCTGTCTCGAAAAACAAACAAACAAAAAAAAATTATGGCAATCCTCCTGCCTTACCCCCCCCCCCCCAAATCTGTGATTACAATCATGACCTATCATGTCCTGCTTTAGAGTTCATCTGGGGAGACAGCAGTGAAACAAAAGTTCCTAAACCAGGCATGTCATGGTTTTTGCCTACTATGCACAGAGCCCTGGGTTCCATTTCAGTACCACAATACAAGAAGAAAAGGGAGTATTAGTCCAACATCCCTTAACTAAGGAATGGATTGATGTTTGAGCCCAGCAGAAAGGTTTCTTTTTTCTCCTGTCTCCTCCATTATCCTAAATTATAAAATCTGAACTTTGAAGCTTTATGCCACAATAAAATACAGTTCAGCTCACCCAGAGTAGAACATTAAGGGTTAATTCATTGACTAAACAGAATAATCAATCACATCATTTTTCTATACACTTCCTCCCCAGGCTATGGCAGTTGCAAGTCTCTGAAGGGTGGAAGCTTGTGAAGTGGGCAGTAGTTCTCTACTTTCTTTGAAGACTTCCTTGTAAAGGTTATTTTTCATTAGCAGATGAGAATGAAAGTAAAAGGAGAGAACTTTAGTGCATCCTTTTTCCCAGCCCTGGCTGGTCATGCTTGAACAGTGAAGTCTCTAAAGTGAATGGGTTGACTCTGTCCTCCCTCAGAGGCAAGAGATAGGGGACTTGAGTAAAGCAAACTACAGAGTGAATGAGAGACCCAGACAAATATCTGGGTCTTACTCATAAGACAGGCAGCATTCTGGCTGCAAATTTCTGTTTGAGGAGAAGTTTGACTTTTAAATTTATTTCTTATATTTTATGACAGTGTAAAAAAACACACAGAAAAAAAGTATGAGTGGCACCAATCTGCTGAACTCTTGGTGCAATGGCTTTTTACATACAAATATGCTACAGTAACAGTCTTACAGATCAAAATGGGGACCACCTATAGCACCCTAGAACAAGAATTCCTATGGGCTACCTTCCTAGTCTATTCCCCACCTTGCTAACTGTCATTCTGACCTCTGTCACCATGCATCATATATGACTATTCCACTTCAATACTTGCATTTCAGTTGCAGAATAAATAAATGGAATGTTATAATATGGACTCCCATGACTTCCTCCTCTCAACATAAAGTTTGAGGGATGAATTCATATTGCATTCTTTGGTAGCATGTCCTTTAAAAAAAAATCCCCACTGAGTAGCATTCTACTGTGTGCAAAGCCCTCAGATGATTTATATGCACCAGTTTACGTATGTTCAGACTGTTTCCATTATGCATAACTATGCTTGAAGGCATTATGGGTACTACTGTATTATGATGTGGCCATTTAAATTATTCTATGTATATTCGCAAATGGAATTGTTGGATGAGAAGGCAGACATGCAGTTAGCTTCAGTATATAGAACTGTATAGTTTTCCAGGTAGTTGGACCACCAAGAGATTATTCAAGTAGATATCTCCAGAATTCCTGAAACTTTGTGCTCCCAATTCCACTGTTATAAGTAGGCCAGTTGTTTTCAAATAATTAGATGTCTGTCGGTGGATGAGCTTGAACAAATGGATTTAGTAGGGGTCACATCCTACTTTCCTCTCCTTACCTCCAAAAAGGATCTGTCAGAGGGTATTTTTACAGTTTAATATAGTTTAATATAGTGGAGCACTGAAGAACTAATATAAGTAATCCCCAAATCCACTTTCCATGTCACAGCTAACCATCTGGGGCCTGAATAGGTTGACTGCATGGTTCTATAGTCTCTACTCAATCTCCAGATCCTTCCGCAACCCCACCCCATATTCTGTACTTCTTCTACATTTCTTTCTGAGGAAACTTGGTGACTTTTGTTTTTTTAATGAGGTGTTTTAAAGGACAGGTTTCCATGAAGGGATTTTTAGAGCAGAAGCCAATTGTATGAGTTATTGTGCAGCTCCAGTGTGTGTGCTAAAAACGAGTTGGTTTACTTGGGAGTGTTTGCCATTAGTGGTCCTCTTTATAGCATCCTGTTCAATGCTGCCCTTACCCTACAGTGTATGCCCAGATTCAGTCAGCATGAGAACTCAATCCTGTTCTAACACATTCTCTAGGACTAGCCCTTCAGCGGGTTTCCCTACACTGCTTGGGTAGTGCAAACTCCCTTAGCCATTCTGGTCAGTTCTCCTAGCTTTAACAGGCTCTGGGGAGACAGTAATGCTTAGATCCTTCTCACACACCCGAGATCTCTGAGCTCCCAGCATTTGAGACTCAGATCAAGACTTTCCAAAACCTTCCCTTGAGACGGGTGGAATCAACTTCCAGCGACAGGAGCCCAGCTCCTTAAAAGTTAATCAAAAATATCTTTCAGAAAGCAATTCTCTTTACAGGTATTGAAGTCCCAGTGTTGACTGTCAGGTCTAGGGGCCAGCGGGAGGAACCAAGTGCTAGGAGGTGGGAATTTGGCCAGGCTGACACCTGTCTTGGGCGACCTCTGTGGCTGCAACCTCCAACAGCTGGCAGTGGCCACTGCCTCAGCAGGGGCCCGCCAGGAGCGGAAGGAATTAAACGCCCGCCCATCTCATCAGACTTGGCCGCTCCCTCCTCCTCCTCCTCCTCCTCTCCCTCCCCCTGCTCGCTGCCTCCTCCTCCCGGTCCCCACAGGCTCTGCCGCAGGACTCAGTGCCAGCTACGCTTGGAGCCAAGCTCGAGCTCAGAGCGCTCAGAGCACAGCGGGGCTGACGCCCAGGGCTTTCTCTGAGATGGCAGAGAAGTAAGGGGACCACTTGATAGACGCCAGGACCCTAGGCTGAGCTGGAGAGTCTGCAGCTCTTCCAGGCGGGAACATGGGGGACCCGTCCTACAGCGAGAAGCCCCGTCTGCACTACGCGGTAAGTGAATGTCCCGACTAGTGAGGAGACGAAAGGGGGCGCCACTTGGCTGGCAAAAAGGATACTGTGTCGAAGTGATGGGATTCTTGGTTCTCCAAGGTCTTTTGGCTCAGGATAGGGCTAGGGAATCGGGTGTGCCGGATACCTCACCCGGGAGTGCCACCTGCTCCAGAACTAACTAAACTGTGCTCCTCAAAATCCCTTGAGTAAGAGTCTGTGCACTGAATGTCCCTGTTCCTGTGACTTGAGCAGTGGTACTTAGTCCACTACCTGGGACTGGACCTTATTGCTACCTCGCTGTTTAGGACTAAAATGTAGGACTTCTGGGGCGTGGCTAGCCTTTGGTAAGATTTAATGGCAGGACTAGAATCGGGCTTGATAGAAATAAAGGCTGCCCACAGATCTGAATTCAGTGGAGTTGATGAAGAAATGTCGCAGGGAGCTTTGAGTGCACCGAGTTTACTCTTTGGAAGGAGTTTGTGCATTTCCCTAGGAGTTTGCAAAGGAACAGAAGGTTGCCAACTATCTGCTTAATACAAGAGGATACCAGGGAGTCCTCTTCTTTTACCTCATGGTGATCTCTCTTCTCTCTGTTGTCTTAAGTGTCCCACAAATATTTATTAGGGACTTATTTTGTGCTGAACATTGTGCTAGACGCTGTAGGTACCCACCCCAGCATATGTGATAGACAGAAATCTCATTGAGCTTGTGTCCTTTGAAGGAGTCAAGGTTTCACGTTAATGGCTAACCAAACAAGATTCTAGATTAAGCTTTTTTTTTTTTTTTTGGAAGGAAGGCAACAGGGAATTAAAGAGATATTTGACAAATGAGCTCTACTTCTGAAGATTGCCAGGAGGAGGACAGGCAGCAGGTTTTGGATATTTTATTTTCAACTTTGAAGATCAATAATTTTGAAATGAAACATCACTGTTGTTCTGTTGTCTGCTGGTTTACTGAGCTTTCGTTGACATGCTTTTCACTGTTGAGATTGAACATTTGACTGTCAGTTTGAAAAAAAAAATCTGGAGAGAAACAGACAAGACAGAGGGCTTACAAGTAAAAAAATCAATATTTATAGTAAGGCAAAGGCAGTTAGCTGTTTGAAATTCACATCTTCCCAATATACTCTCTATATTAATATATATATATATATATATATATATATATATATATATATATATATATATTTAAAGGAAGGATTTGATGTGGATACGAGTGGTAGGCTCAGAGGTTCAGAAGCTCCCCAAGCTGGTCCTGGACCAGCTACTAGGGCAAATTGAGTACATCTTGAATGTCACTTTCTTCCACTGGAAAGGTGTGGCTCAGAGCTAGGAAACTGTTAAGTTTCTTTCCAAAGCCGAGGTTCAAGGAACATGAAACAGTTCTTTCTCTGGTTTAGCCATAGTAGTTTGTCTGGAAAAGTCAAGTGAGACTCTTGTTCAGTTACTGATGCTTGTTCGTTTCTGCAGAGACACTG
Source organism: Arvicanthis niloticus (assembly GCF_011762505.2). Classification (NCBI taxonomy): domain Eukaryota; kingdom Metazoa; phylum Chordata; class Mammalia; order Rodentia; family Muridae; genus Arvicanthis; species Arvicanthis niloticus. Next base: position 16,082 of record NW_023045124.1, on the reverse strand, counting down.
GCGGCTTGGAGATTGACCTTTTAAAGTGGTCATAAGGATAATCAGGTTTCTGCAATCGTTATTTGTGCTCTTTCGTCATCTAGCTTCCCCATAGTTTTCATATTTTGAGTTGTATCCTGGTGCCTTTTCATTTGTGACTACAGGTTGTTTTGAGCCCCTACTTAGAGAGCAGGTGGGGGAGGAAAGGTGACAACTGGTTCCTTACTTACAAACCTATGTACCCATTCAATGAATGTCTATTCCCTCCATATACAAATATATCAACACAGCCCCAAAATTTTATATTGCTATTTTAATTCAGCTCTCTCCTAAAATAATAAACTCATGCTCAACCCCATAGTAATACATTTTCTCATAGGCTCTGAGTATTTGCTGGTAAACAGCCCTTTGTACTACCATAGGCCATCATGTACATACATTTTGTGTTAAACCGGAAAGAAGGGGAGCATTTTAGAAAGAATTTACTGGGAGAAATCAACTGGGCTCTATATATTTCTGTATATCCTTTATAAGGATAAAGCAGTTGTGTTTAGCAGCCTCAAAACCATCATAGGTGGGAAAATGTCCTTTATAAAGTACAACCTGTGGCTTTTCACATTAGCAAGACTATTAATGGCTTAAGATTCAGTGATGGACTCTATGTACCTTACTAATTTGAATTTTGAATAATTCTGTACTTGTTTTTTTCCTCCAGCTCAAATACTCTTGCTTTGCTCTGTGTGGTTTGGCTGCATTAGTGCTTTCCTGGAAAATAAAACCTCTCTATGTGTCTTTACTGCCTCTTCACTCCCATGAAGTAAAAACCATGAGATAAATAGTTAATATACTTTCTTCAGAGCTTTTTATTTCCTATCCAAAGTGAGACTCCATACACTAAACAAGTGTTTACCATTTACTCACTCAGGGGGAAAAAATAACGTATATGGAGTGTCTATTGCGTGTTAGATATTTCAGCAATGTCCCAGACACAGGACTCTTCATTTACCTCTTAAGATTTACTTTAAGCATCACTGAGAAAAATGCATAAGTGATAATAGCATTGAACATGTATAGTATCAGGTACTTTTTCGTAGTATGGTAACACAATGCTTTTCTTTATCTTCACAGTAGAATGTGATAGCAGCTTATGTTTTTATTCAAAGTGTTCCTTCTGTGGTTTTCCCACATTCAGTTTTTGGCTATTTCATCATTCTAGCTGAGTGTTGTCCTTTATACCTCTTGGGGCCTTAATCAAATGTCGAGATGCTTGCTCTGGCTCCAAATTGATGTCAGAATAAGGTATATCTAAAATGCATCTTTTCTTCTAACAGACATGGGAGAAGATGACCTGTATTGTATGTAGCTAGGAAGGATGTAGCAAGCAGTTGATGCATTGCAGAGAGGCTTAGGAAATCAGCCGTACTGGACTTAGTTTGTATGGAGTGTATAGGAAATAGAGTATAAGTAACAAGGATGTAATTAATGAACCAACTGTTTTTGGCCACAATTCTGGAGAAACTACAGGGTATCATAGCATCATCATAACTTATTCAAATTTCCATGTGATTGGGCATGATCTGGGTCAATTTCAGACTTAAACCCAACTGATGAACTAGGCATTTTTTTTTTTCATCTCCTGATTCAAGAAATACAAAGGACAGGCAGGAAAATTGAAAGTGATACAGCAATAGTTGGTGACAGAACCAAGACATTACCCAGGTGCCCTGAATTGACAAAATTCTTCTGTGTCCTTTATGTAGTTGGAACAGTTAACCCCAATTATTTCTCTTTCCATCTCTATCTGTTCAGGTAATGATCTAACAACAAAATATGAGGCTTTTTAGTAATTTATAATGTTCATTTATGTTGGCAAACCACATGGCCAAATACCTCCTTGATCTGACTAGTGTAGACAAAATACCAAATTTTAAATATCTCTCAAAAGACATTAGAAAAAAATCTGATTGAAAATTACTTCCATGGCATTTCAGAGTTCTCTCCAAGTTTACTCTTCTTTTTTGGCCCCTTGACCTGTATTCCCCTTGAGCAAGACAAAGAAAGGCAGATGAAATGCTCCGTGTAGTTAACATGAAAAGCCCCTTTCTGTTTTACTGGTAAATAGAAAACTTTGTGGAGGATTATATATCTTGTCTCCGCTATCATATCAGTAGCAAGCACGGGGCTAGGAGTACAGCAAGTGCTTGTTGAACATGGGTTGCTGTTAGACTGCATGAATCCAGTAGTTTTAGTCATTCCAAGCCTCGCATTCTCTTCCTTTTCACTCAGTAGACTTCTCAGCAGCTTAGATGCTGACCTCACTTCCTGTTTGGTATGCTCACTCCACCATCTGTACTTTTGTCCACAACCTTGTAATCAGATGTTGACTACATCCAGTTCTACTTAACCCCGTCCTAAGGAGCCCACCCAAAGGATTAAGCCCTTCACCTCATAGTGAGCCTTATCTTTACACAGAATGGTAAATGTCTTAGTACAAGATGTTCCACGGGGTCTCTCCAGAAATGTTCACTTTCCATAGACTTAGAACTAATTAGAGTTGCTTTATGATTCGGTAATGTTGAATACAGGGTACTCTTTGGTAATTCCAAAGATGCTAGAACCTGGGCTCCTTTACAGACAGGAATCAGTTATTATCCATCAGTGTTGTCAGTGAGGACAGCTAAGAAATGGAGCAGATATTACCATTTGTTTTTCGTCTATCTCCAACCAACCAATAAACCAATCAACCAACCAACCAACCAAACAAAAAAACTTAGAAATAAACAAGAGGACACTAAATCCCCTTGACAAACATTCTCCTAATTATAAACATTCTTTCTAATCTCATGTCCTCCCAAATTGATTTTTTTCTGTTATATTCTTTCTTGGATGGTGCTTATTTAGTCTGGAAGCCCTACTTTTTAAAGAAGTCACACCTCCCATTTTCCTAATTTCTCATTAAGCATCACTGTTATTGTACAACCAAATTTCCATTGGGTGCTGTATAATAAAGATATCAGCCAATCATTTTGAAACAGATACCACATGTTGCTTAATTTTGTTTTGCATTTTTGGAGGGAGTGGACTTCTTCTTCCATACTCTGATAACCCTATTCTTGATGGATTTCATTTTTAAAATTCATTGTAAGTGTATGATCCAATCATAGGAATTCTTTGCAGTATTCTTGGTTCCTATTTCCCGCTACAGAGTTTCTACACTCTGCCACCACAGAAAATAGTTGAGGACCATGTATTGAGAAGAATTCTTTAATAATAAAATGGTAAAGTGAAATTTCAGTGCTTAAAGTTCTATCATTTGTTTCTATTTAAATGTAAAATAATATTCATACTTGACCTTAACCATCTAAGTCCTCTTACATGATTTTCTCTGCTTCTTATAACCCTTTTCCAGTGTAGCTATAATCTTTTATGATCTACAAAGATCTACAAAACTGATCATTTTATTCCTGAAAAAATCCTTTTACTTGTCCTTTATGTCTAGAATGTTCTTTGTATGGCTCATTAGACTGCATCCTTCACATTGTAGGGGAAAAAGGAGTCACCTTCCCTGATGACATTCTTCAAAGTGTTTCTGCCTGTACTCAGTTACCATTGATCATATTACATGAGCTTCTGCTTTAATTTGACTTGTTATAATATTTTATATTCAGCGCTTATTTTTCTAAGCTGATGTGGAAGCTTGTTCAGGACAGGCATCCCAAAATATATTTCCCATCATATCTTCACTGCCTGGAGTAGGCACTGGCACAAGTTAGATTCTGTTTTTATATAGACTATAACAAGACTTTCCAAAGTTAACTCTTTGTTGGTTATTTAGTGGGTTAGGGGTAGAGAGGACACTGGAAAAATATTCTCTTTATCTTTACCCAATACCTCCTAAATGAGCATCTCGAAGAACCAGACTTGAAATCAATACTCAAAAGATTTAGTGGTGACTCTGGTATCAGCCATGTTTGTAACTATTGATACTGACTCACTTAGCTTACCACTTACTACTGAAGCAAGCAAGAATTCAAATCTGTTAAAAGCTGGGACTCAAGATCAAGGCAGCTCTAGACAGTACAATGTTATAATTAATGTGACTTCAAAGTAATAGAGTACAGGTTTTCAGAGAGGTGTCTGGCTTTAGAGCCTAGTGCTCATTTCAGTCAAACCCTCTAACAATATTGGAGACATAGAAATGCTCCTTTCTCTACATATTGTGGACTACTAACATATCCCTCAGTTTTTATTTCAATTTATGTCAGTAGTTCTCTAAGAGGGGCCTGATAATGTCTCAAGGCATTTTTTTTTTTTTTGGTCACTACTAGCAGGAGTTGCTCTTGGCATGTAATGTAGAGATATGAGGTACAGGTATGCATACTATGATGCACATAGCACATGCTCAATTCCAAGTGTCATTTCTGCTGAGGACCTGAAGCCCCAGCTAAGATGTTCTTATACAGAAATCAAAGACTTTTATGTGTTAATGTGTTTGGAGAACCATTTTGTATGACATACCTCAAAGTATCTGCAGGTTTCTCTGCTTTTTAGTAGACAGTATTGACAAAATGAAAGATAGATTTGGTGGGCTAGATTCAGTCACAACTATAAACAGCATATTTTATGCCATGAAGGGCTGATACTGAAAATAGTATTGTCATAATCGATGTCTTGACACAATTGCACTTTTGCTTTTCGATTTCTCAGTGCTAATGGCTAATGTTCTTCCAGATCCTGGGATTAAAACATGTTTTCTGTAGCTATCTAATTTATGCATTAACATCTATCAGCCTTACCTGATATGCTGCCTCGGTTTGGACTTAGAGGAGTATCAATTGCTCAAATTTGGTAAGTCTCTGCCTAAAATTTGAAGGTATAATTCTGAAAAGATGTGAAGCATTCTCAGAAAGCCATCATTGGTGGACCACAGACCTGCAACAGTCTGAAAACAAGAAGTGAGGTTCTTTTGTTCCACTGACTGGGGCTTTGCTGCAGACCATTTTCTATGAACTATAGCAAGAGGCACAGAAAGGAAGAAAAGGATGAAGGAGGGAGACTGTGGCTTCCAAATCTTCTTCCTCAATCTCATCTTGACAACCACAGGCTACCCCGTGGTTGGTGATTTATCTTTTCTACCATTGAGATGATTCTAGGGAACTTTTTGAAACCCCTGGCCATATCACTGAATGATAATTAGCATGACTTGTTTTACCGGGTAAGCACCTAAATGATTGGGCAAGTAACAAATCAAGTTACTAGCAACTTGTCAAATTTTGCACTGCAGTCACCAGTTTTCCCAAGCACACATTTTGTCTTGTAAATAAATAGGACAAAAGAAACAAGGACTGTCATCAATCCACACACACACACACACACAGACACACACACACACACACACACACATTCTCTATTAAAGTTAAGGCAGGTTACTTTGCTGCAAACGCGGAATAGTAGGCTGCCACTCCACCCACTGAGTTATATTCATAGTACTTTATGTGAATAAAGAATATGGCATACTACCAGGAATATGACCCGTGCAAACATGATCTGTGTTCACTTAAATAAGGTTTGACTTCTGCTTTTCTTAAAATGGTGTCATGACCCTTTGAAATAATCCTTCAGGGTTTCCTTTTCTTCTTCACTGATATATTCTTAGAACTTTCCAATTAACAAATTATAATAAAATGTGAGCATTTGAGGTGTCAACTAAACTAGATTTCTAACAAGAATTTTTCAGAATTTGGAGGAAAATTGCTATGGGAACACCAACAGAACTTTGAAGATTAACAATATTTTTTAATGACTCCTTTGCACAGTTGACCTAAGTGTCAGAAAAAGAAATTGCCTAAGTCAGTACAAGTAATAAAACAACTAAAGGCATCTTGTTGGCATGGAGAGTGGCTGGCTCTGTTACCTGAGCAACCTTGTGTTTGGAGGGCTCTGCTTCATACAATCACAAAGCCCTATACAGCACCGTAGATTCCTATTATGGTGATACCAACTTAGCTACACCCACCAAGTAATACAACTGTAGTAGAGAGATGGAATGTTGAGTTTGCAGAATAATTTGAAATAGTGACACTCAGTGTTATTTCTGTATGTACGGATATGACTTTCAGTAGTCTACTAGGTGCTATGATCTTGGTGTTGATGGTCCAAACAAAATGTAAAATGATGGTCTGAATAAATATGTTTTGACTTTTGTTTCAAAAGAAAAGTCATTCTTTCTCTTTAAGCAATTGAATCATGGAGGAAATCATAGTGTTAAGACCCAAACAGAAAGGAACTCAGAATGCTTAACTTGAGGGGTAAACTATTTTTGACATGTTGGCAGATGTGAGGCAGGCAATGAAGGGTGGCAAGGCACTCAGTGATTAGCTATGTGGAACTTTTGTCATGGAAGGAACAGCAGTATGAGAACCCAATGGCCCTTAACACTGATTGGAAGGAATAGTAGCAATGTGTCCACAAAGCAAAATCTGAAGAAGGAAAAGCAGAGTGTAATAATCCATCCATCCTCTGACATCCTGGTATTTAGTTTTCCTATCTCCTTCTAGAACCCAGCCCAAATGTTCTACTAAGATAAATGTGCAAGGATCTTAGTAGAACAATGCCCTGCACACAGAGAGTAGATTGTTTTCTTTTGTTGTCTGTGGAGCAGAAGATGTTGGTAAACAGAGAGTACCAACCTGAACATATGATGCTGTAGGAGTTACTTAATCCTCAAAGATCCTGTATTCTTTCAGAGGGATCCAAATTTCTTAAAGTGTTTAATTAGAATGTTTAAACTATTATGGAAATTCCACTTGCCTGTACTATTTATCCCAGTAAGGATCTAATATTCACTTAGATTATATATATATATATATATATATATATATATATATATATATATATATATTAGAAGAAGAAAACTGAAATGGACCATTTTTCTTCTAAGCTCATGACACTAGTCTAATGTATTTTGTTTTCTAAACACCGAAAAATGAATTTAGTCTTTTCTGATTGAGAAGTATAGTTTTAGCTTTTAACTTTAAAGTATTGTTACTTATGTCTTCCAGTTATGGACTGGTTGCAGCCAAAGACTGCAATCGGACCCCCTTGTAACCTAGTTAATTTGGCAAAGGGAAAATTACAATTTCTGAGATCTTTAACTCATTCTGTGAGCTGGATTTTTCATTTTGTAATGACTTTCTGTACTGTGTAAGATTTTTCTTTTGTTGCCAACTATGTATCAGGCAGGGAGCTGACAGTTGATATGAAGACTGTAAAATGAACCACCAGATGATCCAGTTAGTCAATAGGCTAATGAACTTAATAGTTCTCAGAAGAAAAAAATACAAATGGCCAACAAATGCTCAAAAAGGGGAGGAGAGGGTCAAGATCCTTAACTATCACAGATATAACAATTAAAATTTCTTTGAGATTCCATCTTACCATATTCAGAATGGCTTATCATCACAACAACAAGCAACCAAAAGTACAAATACCAGCAAAGGTTCATGAGGCTGTGGGGAAAGAACAACCGTTATGAACTTCCAGTGGGAAAATAAACTGGTACAGTCACTGTGGAAATATGCATGGAGACTTCTTAAAAAAGAAATAAAGAAAAAAAAAAGATCAAAACAAGAATTACTATGTGACCCAACTATAGCACTCCGAGGAATACACCAAAACAGTCTACATCGACATAGCAAGTAGACACTTGCACATCTATGCCTCTCGCTGTACCATTCACAATAGTAAGAAATGGATAACAAAGATGAAGCACACATACACAATGGAATTTTATGCAGCTTCCAAAAAGCAAAATAATAACAATTGCAGGAAAATAGCTATGCAAGTATATATCAGCTCAAACTAGAAAAACAAATAGCTTGAAACACACACACACACACACACACACACACACACACACACACACTCATGATCTCTTTCTTGCTTCTAATTGTTTCTTTGAAGATAACAGACAGAAACATTGGAACATATGAAGAGGCAGAGGCCAGAACCACGGACCGTATTATGACTCTGTTTACTTGGCCACTTGTAGCATATGCCTGATGTATACTTGATACTTGCATTGCTGTCATAGAAATTAATCAATAGTTTAATGTTCTTTATCTTTTAGGAGTATTTAGTTTGACAGTAGTAATGATAATAGCCAATATTTGTTGAGTACTTTCCATGAAAAATGAATAGCCTACCTATACCATTTCACTTAATCTTTTAAAAGAATCCTCTGTAATCTATGCACTGAATTGCTCTCTATAAAATGGCACCTTTTAAATGATTTTCTCCATCCTTCCCATACTGGCAACATCCCTGATCCCATTGTTCATTGATCAGAAACAGCAGGGGAAAGAAAAGTAAGTTGATAAACAGATAAGCAGTATTTTGGTGTTTTAGTTAACAGACCACCACAATTACCACCACTACTCCCACTACCACCAGAAATAAATAACATTCTTTTTGATATATTTGGCTATCTGTTGTGATATTATAATTCTGACCAGCAAAGTGATTTTGATTGAAGCATGGCAGAATTAACCCTGCTTAAATGCTTCTCTTGTTTGGGTTTTGTTTGTTTGTTTGTTTTCTTTCTTTCTTTTAGTGCGACTGTTTTAATAGAACATCCATTTCAGGAAAGACACCACACAGCATGGTTGAACTCTCTGCCACCTGGAAAAGGTGCATGTGAACTGGCAGTTGTCCTTCACCAGAGTTTTCCAAAAGTATTCATGAGCTAGAATAAACATAAACCCCTTGTGCATTTGCAGTGGCTCTGGGTCGCACAGTAGTCATGTAAACACTGGCATTCATGGAACACATGCATTCTTCCTCACTCAGTTTAAAGGGAGTGGTAGTTCATAGACCTCTCTTAGGGAAAAGATTGACCCTTATCAAGATTAACAGGCTTAAAAACCCTGTAATTGCTGTTTTTTCTTTCAGGATGGCTGCAGAGTGAAACCTTATCATTAGGACACAGCTATAAAGACTTCCTGCATTTATTTGGTTCCCACCATTTTTTTTTAAAAGGTGTCACAAGTGCTTGCTGATGCTGTCTGGTTCCACAAACATAGCACACTTTTCAGTTAGAGATATTTCACTATATGATTATGCTTTGATGTATATTGGAAAGGGAGATTACCTTCACAACCTAAACATATGGAAACTAGCCTCCTCCTTTTAGTAAGGTAAGCAACTAACACTACATTGCTAGAACTCCTTAACGTGAGTTGCACATATTTGTAAAAAAAAAAATATATATATATAGGCTCTTCTTAAGAGTCTAAGGAAAGTTTAGATTTGAAGAACTATGGGATCTTCTAGGACATTGGTTCTCATCCTTGTAAACCTGTGACCCTTTAATCCAGTTCCTCATGTTATGGTGACCTGAAACAAAGTTATTTTCATTGCTACTTCATAACTGTAATTTTGCTACTGTTGTAATTTGTAATGTAAATATCTGTGTTTTCTGATGGTCTTAGTTGACCCTTGTGAAAAGATCACTCATAGGGATTATGACCCACAGGTTGAGAACTACTGTTCTAGGCACTCGGTGGTGCATACTTATGCTTACTTTATAGCGTGTTGTGTGAATGTAGAGTTGTGTTTGTATCAGGTAGCTATTGTCATACTAATGCCATTTGACCGACTACTATGACATTCAGTGGTATAAAATAACACCATCAATCTTCATGGATTATGGGTCACATGTGCTGGCTTACCTAGGCAGAGCTCAGCTGTTTAACTGCAGGTCCAGAAGTAAGTCCTAGAAAACATGGCTTTTTTGAGTTCTGGTTCATGTGTATCTATTCTGGAGTTCAGGATGGTGAGATAATATCTATCTAGGAGAGGAACAGAATTACAAGCACAAGAAGACAAGTAGACTCAATCTAATATTCTTAAGGCATATATGCTGGTTAGCACATTGCTATTTCCTCTTATCTCTCATTGGCCAGAGCAAAACACATTTACAAGGTTACTACTATCTTGGGTAAGGAAAACGCTTTCCTTTCAAGATAGGGCTGCAAGAAAGGTGAGGGAAGAAAGTTAAGAAATGGAAATGTAGGAATTCACTCACTACACACACACATACACACACACACATACACACACACACACACACAAAGAGAGAAAGAGAGAGAGATGCTTAATCAAATTGCTGAGAGCACTAATGTTTTTAAGAAGACAGAAATATATCTATCCCATTTTTCTTTCAATTATGTCAGTTAATTCTTTCAGGAGAGGTAGAATTTGGGTTTACTTACATTGATATTAGTTACCCCAAGCCCACAGCAATAGGATAGGAATAAATTTTAAAAAATATTATAGAAACATGTCCATGTTTAAGCAGAATTGCTACAGTTTCCCCTGGTTTCTTTGTCTTTAGTAGCTTTGGTTCCTCAAACCAGCAAAAGGGAGGTATTCATAATTACTTCCTTGGAGACTTAACAAATTCATTTTTATTATTTCTATCTGTCTATCTATCTATCTACGTATCTCTCTATCTATCTATCTTCTTCATCATCATTTATCTATACATACATATCTATATCATCTATTCATCCACCCATCTATAATTTCTCTATGAGCAATGAGATGGAGACCTACTGTGTAGCTTACATTGCTCTGGAAATCACTGTCTGTCTTAATCTCCTTTCAAACTCATTTTCCTCTTCTGCCTCTGCCCCTTGAGTACTAGAATTGCAGATGTGTACTAACACAGCTGGTTAAAGGTTTCGTTTTTTTTAATAGATAGATTTATTTTTATTTGATGTATATGGGTGTTTTGCTTACATGAATGTCTGTGAACCATGTGTTTAGTACCCATGGAGGCCAGGAGAGTGTGTCAGATCCTTTGGAACTGGAGTTAGAATCATTTAGGTGAAAATCTATGGGTGCTGTAAACTGAACCTGGGTCCTCCAGAAGAGTTCTTAACCACTGAGCCAGCTCTACAGCCCCTCAAAATTTATTCTTAGTTGGCAAAAACAAAATGTGTTTATGCTATACAATATGTCTTTAAATATGTCTGTGTTCTGGAATGGATACATGAAGCTAACAGAGCCATGACCTAAACTTGTTTTGTAGTAAGAACAGTGCATCTTATCTGTTAGCAGTTTTCAAATATCAAAGTTTTTTTTTCTTCACTTAGTACTAACAATAAAAATTTTAAACGCTTCTCTTGTTTAACTGAAAATTTGTGTCCTTTGACCAATAACTCCCAGGAGATTTTTATATTTACTTCTATTTATTAGTGTCACGTAGCAGTTTTTATAACCTTAGTGCCTGTTTTAAAATCTAGAAGTAATTACAAATGAGGTGATTTACAATTGGAAAAAGGTATTATTTTAAAATGACTATTTACTATTCAGCCTGATATATGAATGAATAAGGTAAATTAAAAATAATATAGACACATAAAATCTCTTGTCTCCTAAGTTGAAGAAAATTTGTCTTGTCTTTCTTCATTATATCAATTTAATTGCACACCTGCCAATTAATGCCTCTTCTCTTAGTTTGCTCTGACGAATGCTACTACATCATTAGTTTTTAAATCAAGGGTCAGCAAACTATGGCTCTGGACTGGTCCATACCACTGCCTCCTTCATGTATGTCTTGTGAACTAAGAAAAAGTTTTACATTTTTATTTATTTACCATTTTATATGTATGTTTGTTTTGCCTGCATGTATGTCTGTATACCATGTGTGTGCCTATTGTTTGAGGAAGATAGATTCCCTGGAACTGGCTTTACAGATGGTTGTGAGAGTCCATGTGGATGCTGAGAATTAAACCTGGGTCTTCTATATAGGATCAGCCAATGCTCTTAACCATCAATTCATCTCTCCAGACCAAGTTTTAAATTTTTTTTTTTTGGTTCGAGACAGGGTTTCTCTGTGTAGTTCTGGCTGTCCTGGAACTCACTCTGTAGACCAGGCTGGCCTCAACCTCAGAAATCCGCCTGCCTCTGCCTCCCAAGTGCTGGGATTAAAGGCATGCACCACCACTGCCCGGCCAAGTTTTACACTTTTACATGGTTGAAAAAGAAGTCAAAATATTTAGAGTCATGCAAGAGTTATATAGTATAATATTTTAGAGTCTATAAATAAAGTTTTATTAGGACCCAGCCATATCCATTCATTTACATGTTATCTGTGGATACAACAGCAGACTTGAATACTTGCTATCTAGCTCCTTAGTGCAAAAGTTTATTTCTACTCTAAATTACTGTAGATTCTATAGACAGGTCTAATGTTATGTAAGTACAAGGTGCAAAATAAGGTCATACTCTCATTAAAAGTAATGCATACATACATACACAAACACACACACACACACATACATACAGGTTGAAATATGATAATCTAATCTCCCTTCTTTAATTTCTATATCACTGGAAAATTCTTTAGATTTAAGATAAAAATAGTAATTTTAAAAATTAAAATTAAGGCTTGCCATGGTGGTACACATATTTCATTTCAGAAGTTAGAAGGCTGAGGCAGGCAAATGTCTATGAGTCTCAAAATGAGCCTGATCCTCACAGACAGTTCCATGCTAGTGAGGGCTACACAAGACGATCTTGTCTCAAAAAAACAACCAACCAACCAACCAACCAACCAATCAACAAACAAACAAGCAAAACCCTAACTTTGGGGCTTAGGTTCCATGGTTAAGAGTACATCTGTTCTCCTGGAGGACCTGAGTTGAGTTCCTTGCACCCAAATTGGCTCACAACTGCCAGTAATCCAGGAGCTCCAATGCCTTCTTCTGTCCTCTGTGCGTACTGCATTCAAATGCAAACTCGAACACAGAAACACATACATATATATACAATTAAAAATAAAAGTTGTAAAAGACACATTGTAACATTAAAACCACATAAAACTTTATAAACTCTATAAAATCTTTTTAGGTACTACAAAGGGCAACTCTTTTGAACTGAAATCGTAGAGACACAGAATTTTATAAATACCATAATATATATATATATATATGATTGTCTGTTTATAATAGTATACTAAAGACTCCTTAAATAGTGGAGTTTCTAAAAGTTTAAATCAGATTCGATTAATAAAGAAACTGACCAGCAGGTAAATGTGCTTGCTAAATTTATGACACTTTCATTATTCTTTTAAGATAAAATCTGTTACTTTAACAATTGCTACATTTAAAAAAAAAACCCTACAACTTCACATAAACAAAATTGACTTTAAAAATAAATGTGAGTATGAAGTAATGCAGTAGGAATTTTTTCATAGCTAACTAGGTAAATATTCTAGGCAAAATAATTTTTAAGAGTTGCTGTTTTTTCATCTTGTCAAAAGAGGAGAATTAATCTCTGAGAACTGTCATTCTTTTGTTGATTTAGAAGGTCAGTCTTCTTGTTTACACATTCGAGGGTTAACATCAATATATCCAGAGCTCCTCTAAGAGAGAGATTATAAAGAGCTTCTAAAGGCTCACTATAAACACACCAACTCTTCTGTGCTTTCAACTCTGCATAGCTAGCTTACAGAGCAGCTTTGCCCGAGAGCTCTATGTGTGTGTAAGTGAGTTCATGGTCTTGCCAGGGCAGCCTGTGTTTTGCCAAGGGATGTGGCCTGGTCTTCCACTCTGTGCTGTTTCTTTTGGCTGACTTTTTCACATTCCTGTGACCCTTTGGATGGAGGCGTCTTCACAGCTTTTGCTCTACAACATGGCCCCCTGCTATCATTTCCTGCAGGTCTTGCCTTAGATCTCAGCAGCTTCCTGAGTAAAAGTCACCTTGGTGTCTTCTAAGAGAATTTCCATAGGCTCACAGTTTTAGTTCCCCCAAGTGTTAAAACACGACTGTGAGTGTGTTCACATTAGACTATGTACATTGGACTCTGAGCGTGGAATTCTCTTGGATTCCAAAGCAAGGGGCTAGGTGGGGCCGGACCAGGGAACTAGAAAAAATGCCCCTGAGGGCGGGGATCAAATGACCCTAGAGGAGGAAATTCCAGTTGAAAATAGAAACCAGGTCAGCACCCTTGTGAGAACCATAGCATGCTCCACTTGAAACTGGCAACCTGTGGTTTGTGAAGGTTGCTGTCAGAAGTTTGTGGATTGTTCTAGAAAGGGGGTTTTGTTTTAGAATGGTAATTGGGTGGTGCAAACCCCAACTGAATCACGTTTATCTCCTTTCACAGTTGTGTCATTCTGCTGAGTAACATGGAAATGACTCAATTTCATGTAGTGTCATGCTTATCATGGTTATTTCTTTAAGATAGAAGACAATAGGAGAATAGTATTTTCATTAGAAATATGATGTATGTGAGTGTATGACACACACACACACAGAGATAGAGACAGAGACAGAAACAGAGAGACAGAGAGTGAGAGGAAAAAAATGACATAATGGTAAATAACTTCCAATATACTATTACAAGCATTTTCTCCACTGATTGTTAAGGGGTAAAATGGCTATTTTGTGGAAGCGACATACTAACAAACAAAAAAAGATTGACTTAACAAAAAAAGATCCCAATTGATTTCTGTTTCTTAAAAATAATAGCTTTTAATATCTTTACCTAAGTATTTTAAAAGTTGGAAATAATAGTTGAAAACATGTACTAGTATGAGGTTCTTAGGAGGACTGGTGGGTAGTTCACTAGCAGGACACAATTCTAGAGTACCTGGAAAGAGTGTTTGCTTTCTAGGGCCCTTGAAAAACTGTGGAACAGTATGTCATGGTGAGAAATTTGTTCTTTGTAGCCTGTGGTACAAACTTAAGGGTGATTAAGCCTGTCTAGATGTTTTGATGCACAAAGAAAAGAAGGAATATGCATTCTAATGGATTTTGGTTTTGTGAGGTGTGGTCTACAATAGCGCAGAATTGGAATTTTGAGCTTTCTGTGATGATAAAATGCTGAGTTGGTTGCCCCAAGCATTCAAGTATCCATTTCTGAGGTGAAAAATTAATTTTCAGAACTGTTTTTTGAAAGCTTTTCAGAAACGAAGAACACCGTAATGTAGTAATAGGACTCTGTTAATAGAGATATATTTTGATATGAATATTGTTTCTGTGTGAAAGTATGTTTTCTGTAAATTAAGACTGATGTAAAGTAGCTTCATGACCGTCTGGGCCTGGGTTTGGGAATGGGCACTAGGATGTTACTGTGGTGTTGGAAATGTCCTAAAACCTGATAACTGTTGCAAAGGCAACTAACAGGTGAAGTTAGTCACATTAAAATTACACATCAAATTGTTTTACTGGACGTATTAATAGGAAAATCAGATGCATGACAAGAAGTAAAGGAGAGGAATAGGGGAGAGTAGATGTATATATGAAAATATCAACACAAAACCCATTTTCTTATAATATTTTAAGTATAAACTCTGCTAGAAAGTGTACTAGAAATGAAGTGTCAAAATTGATCTTTTACAATGAAATACATTAATAACAATATATCCCTTTCTACTCTTAAACACCCCCTTAGAAAAATAAAATGTAATAAATGAGGGAAACATGTTGTGATAATTATTCAGGTTTTGCAGCGATCTGAGCAAGCACCCATCTGTGGTTAACACAGAAACATTGCACTGAAATAGACACCAGCCTTCTAAAAAGTTCAGCTTTGTAAAATCCAATTCAGAGAGACATCTGAGCAACCATAAGGATGGTCTACATGATTTGACAAAAGTGTTTTAAAACGGAATTATACTTATGCTTTTCACAATTTGATAAACTTTCTGAAAAGCGTGGAACTGTAAGCTTACGATGAGTTAACTTGTAAATGCATGTGTTTGTATATGTATTTTTTACATTTATATATGTTATAACATATACATACATATGTACAGACTCTTAGGGCCTTCCCTTCATGTGTATAGCCTGTTTATGACACAGGCCAATATCCATATTCTATAAAATGAAGTTATAGCAACAGGGCCATGATTCTGTCTTCCTGACCTTATGTGGCACATTTTGGCTTTGATCTTATGACATTAACATTTTCTTAGGCCTGTAAATATCTTCCTGTATATTTAAAAGGGTTCTTCTGAAAACAGACTTAAATACACTGTTTTGTTTTTCCTTTTCTATTCTTTCACAGTGATAAATGTCATTCTAATATTTTT
>NW_023045123.1:0-46104 GCF_011762505.2 Arvicanthis niloticus | reverse complement strand
AACTATCTAGTCATGAGCTTTTTGGGGCTTGGGAGATTTTAGTGACTGATTCTATTTTGTTAAGGGTTATAGGTTAATTTAAATCATTTATATTGTCTTGATTTGACTTAGGTAATTGGTATTTATCAAGAAAATTGTCCATTTCATTTAGATTTTCCACCTGAGTGGAATATAGTTTTATTTAAGTGAGACCGAATGATTTTGTGGATTTCTAGGTATATGTTGTTATGTCCCCTTTTTATTTCTGGGTTTGTTAATCTTATATTCTCTTTCTTTCTTTTAGATAATTTGCCTAAGTGTTTGTCTATCATGTTGATTTTCTCAATGAAGCATATCCTTATTCATTGTTTATTTGTATTGTTTTCTTTGTTACTAATTTTTATTTGTATTGTTCTCTTTGTTACTAATTTATTGATTTCAATACTTAGTTTGATTATTTCCTGATATTTACTCCTCTTTGGTGTGTTTGTTTCTTCTCTTTCTCTATCTCCATCTCCGTCTCCTTCTCCTTCTCCTTCTCCTTCTTCTTCATATTTCTCCTCTTTCTCTTCCTCCTCCTCCTCCTCTTCCTCCTCCTCCTCCTCTTCCTCCTCTTCCTCCTCCAGCTTCTCAAGGGGTTTCAGGTAGACTTTTAAATTGCTAGTATGATATGTCTCCAATTTCTTTATGAAGGCACTTAGTGGTATGAACTTTCCTCTTAGTACTTCTTTCATTATATCCCATAAAGTTGGCTATGTTGTACCTTCACTTTTATTACATTCAAGAAAGTCTTTAATTTCTTTCTTTATTTCCTCCCTGACCAAGAGGTCATTGAGTAAAAAGTTGCTCAGTTTCTGTGAATTTGTAGGCTTTCTGGTGGTCTGATAGGCTACAAAGAGTTATTTCATTTTTTTTCTATCTGTTGAAGCTTGTTTTGTGACCTGTGAACTACTGTATGGAGAAATTTTCATGAAGTGCTGAGAATAAGGTATACTCTTCTTGTTTCTTGTATGCAGCATAATGACAGTTCTGATTTTCTCACCTGTTCTGTTACCCCATGTCTTTTTATTGGGTAGTTTAGTACATTGGTGTTAAGAGATATTAATGACAAATGATTTTTTATTCCTTTTGTTGTGATGTATGTTGTAGGTGTGTGTGTGTGTGTGTGTGTGTGTGTGTAAGACAGAGAGAGAAAGAGGCAGAGAGATACAGAGAAATAAAGAGAGAGTTCTTTAATTCTTTTTTGTTTTGCTGGTCTGGGATTATTGCTTTTCTGGTATTTTCATGAGTGTAGTTAGCCTCCTTGGTTGGAGTTTTACTTCTAGCATTTTCTGTAGAGTTGGATTTGTGTATAGATCTTGTTTAAATATTTTTCGTGAAATAGTTTGCTTTCTCTCTCTCTAAGGAGATTTAAACATTTGCTGGAGGTAGTAGTTTGGATTGGCATCTGTGGTCTCAGGAACTGTAAGACATCTACTCATACCATTACTTTTTTTTTCTTTTTAAAATTTTTTATTGGATATTATATTTACATTTCAGATTTTTCCCCTTAACACATTCCCAACCATCCAGGAACACCTTATCATACCCCCCTCCTGCTTCTATGAGGGTGTGCCCCCAACTACCCCCCACTCCTACCTCCCCACCCTTGAGTTTCCACCCCCAATTGGGTGTTCAGCCTTCATGGGACCAAGGATCTCCTCTCCCACCTATTCCTGACAAGGACATCCTCCCCTACATATACAGCAGGAGTTATAGGTCCCTCCCTTTGAGCTCCCAGGCTGGTGGTTTAGACCCTGGAGAGCTCTGGTTGGTTGGTATCATTGCTCTCCTCATGGGGCCACCAACCCTTTCAGCTCCTTCATTCTTCTCTCTAAATTCTCCATTGGGAACCTTGATCTGATCAATGGATAGCTGTGAGCATCTGTCTTTGAATATGTCAGACTCTGGCAGACCCCTAAAGAGACAGGTATATCAGGCTCCTGTTACCATGCACTTCCTGACATCCATATCAGCATCTATCTTTGGTGATTACACATGGGATGGATACCCAGGTGGAATAGTCTCCAGACAGCCCCACCTTCAGTTTTTTTTAAATTTATTTTTTATTGGATATTTTATTTACATTTCAAATGTCATCCCATTTCCCCTCCCTAGAAAACCACCATCCCATGCTCCCTTTTCCTTTTTGCTTTTATACAATTTTTTTACAATGTTAATTGAAGGCTTTATAAGTTTGGTAATGCTCAATCAGAAGTGTAACCCAATACCCAATATAGCTATATCAACTATCTTTGACTGGTGGAGACACATGAACATCTGCCTCCATGTCCCCCCTTCTTTCTCTCTTTCATCACCTAGCTTCTCTTCTCATTCTTCTCCTCTCCTTACTGCTCTTCCTCTCACCTTAGCTCCTCCTACATATTACCCTTCCTGTTAAAATAGAACTTTTCTCTCAAAATACAATTAGAGCATAATTATGCCTATTTGTACCAGTGAGGTACAAGATAGTCCTAATACCCAGTCCATCATTTTGTTGACTAACCAGAACCTATGTCATCTATCCTAACTAAAACACTTAGTTCTGAACCTGGCTTTTTCCTTGGCTTTAGGATGAAGGTCAGATAAAAACCATCCACTCAAATCTTTTCTCTCAAAGTAAATAGCCAGGATTGGCTATGAGATTATAAGTTTTCAACCCCATCAGAAATCCAGAATGACTGAGTTAACTGAAATTATGGGAAGCACAAAGCATAGCTTCTAAAACTTAGCCAATTTATAGATACCGCAGAACACCTGGACAGCCCCTATACTACATAACCTTGGAGCATCCAATCTTCAGCCTTCTGGCCCAGGATCATCTGACAGACCTTAGTGATGCAGAATTATTAAGGGCTGATTACTCTGTCTAGGCAGATATAAACATTCGACTATTCTGCAAGTGTATCTTTTCTGAACAGTAATTTGTCTGTAGATGGAAAGAGAAAATTCTTGCCTAGTGACTGTCTCACCAGGAGTGGAGTGACTCCAAAGATGCTCAATTTCTTCATAGAATCCAAGACAGGAAGCTGTCAGGAGTAGACAGGTCTCTAATCAGAATGAACATTAATACAGAAATGTTTGTAACATCAATTCTGTGGACTTCTGACGTTTTGAAATCCAACTATCCATGTAAGGTAATCTGGACTGTTGTCTGTTAACTCCTCTCAGCTATTTCTAAATAAAATATAGAAAATACCCTAACAATAAACTCAGAGCCATGAATTTGCTATAGGCCCTTAACTCACAGGCTAACAATCTCAAATCAGTTAAAAAAAAGTTAAAGAAGGACTGGGTCTAAGCCTTGTGTTCCTAAATGTGTTATACAGGCACAATGCCTATGAGAGTAACAATATTCATCTCACTTTTATATCAATAAGAAGCTCATACCAATGAAAACCTTAAATTTGAAATCAAAGTAAATTTTGTACCATTTAAGAAATTATAATGTCATCTTGATAATAATTATACAGATTTCTACCAATAGGTTATGGCTATGCAATAAATCCTAGATAATTCTCCCTGTTCTAACAATAAAACCAATAATTTTCCCTAGAAAGACAGCCCAATATTGAAAACCTTATTCCCCAAGCTCAGGGAATAGGGGCGCTGACTCTTCATTAGCTTCTTCAAGTTGATTATGGGTGCTGAGATATTAGAAGAGGGGTGTGGGGGAAGTAAATTAATAAGTCTCTGACACTGTGTCTTCACTGCATCCAGCTGGAACTCCAGGACATCAGAGGTTTGAGCAGGTCTGCTCAGCTTGCTTGATGGGTAGATACACCAAGGCTGTGTATTCTGCAATATACAATTCTCAAAACAAATTTTAGTATCAAGATAATTTTTTAGAGGGCTGACATATTATTAAAGATGTTGGTTCTAATGACTTTTTATTGGATATTATATTTACATTTCAAATTTTATCCCCTTACCCCTTCCTCCCACCATCCAGGACCCCTTATCCAATCCTCTCTCCTCCTGCTTCTATGAGCATATGCCCCAACCTAACCCCCACTCCCACCTCCCCACCCTCAGATCCCCCCACTCAGTGTTCAGCCTTCATGGGACCAAAGATCTCCCATCCCACCTATGTCCAACAAGGCCATCCTCTCCTACATATACAGCTAGAGTCATGGGTCCCTCCCTATGTGCTCCTAGGCTGGTGGTTTAGACCCTGGGGAGCTCTGGTTGGTTGGTATTATTGCTCTCCTCATGGGGCCACCAAACCTTTCAGCACCTTCAGTCTTCTCTCTAACTTCTCTATTGGGAACCCTTGATCAGATCAATGGTTAGCTGTGAGTATCTGATTTGGGTATGTCAGACTCTTGGGGACCTCTAAGGAGACAGCCCTATCAGGCTGTTTTCAGCATGCACTTCCTGTCATCCATATCAGTGTCTATTTTTGGTGACTGCACATGGGATGAATACTAAGGTGGTATGGTGTCCATACAACCTCTCCTTCAGTTTCTGTCCCACACTTTGTCTCCATATTTGCTCCCTTGGGTATTTTGTTACTCCTTCTAAGTAGGACCAAGGCATCCATACTTGATCTTTTTTCTTCATGAGCTTCATGTGGTCTGTTGGTGAATCTTGGCTATTCAAGTTTTTGGGCTAATATTCACTTATCAGTGACTAAATACCATGTGTGTTCTTTTGTGATTGGGTTAACTCACTCAGGATGATATTTTTTAGTTCCATCCATTTACCTAAAATTTCTCAAATTCATTATTTTTAATAGCTGAGTAATACTCCCTTGTGTAGATGTACCACAATTTTTGTATCCATTCTTCTGTTGAAGGACATCTGGGTTCTTTCCAGATTCTGGCTATTATAAATAAGGCTGCTATGATCATAGTGGAGCATATGTCCTTGTTATATGTTGGAGCATTTTCTGGGTATATGCCCAGGAGTGGTATAGCTGGGTTCTCAGGTAATGCTATGCCGAATTTTCTGAGGAACCACCAGACTGATTTCCAGAGTGGTTGTACCAGCTTCACTCCAAGATATTTTATTTTATTTGTGATTTTTTGAAGGGTATCATATAACGCGCGCCTCCCACATTGCCCCACGCCCGTGGACGAGAAACACGTGAGATGCAATTCGGGTAGTTACTGCAAAACGAGGACTTTTTACTCTGTAACACACACGTGGGAAGCGCATAAGATGCAGGCAGAAGCGGAAGGGCGGAAGGGCGGAAGGGGCCTTGCTTAAATACAGCCTAGAGTGACGTATTCACTTCTGATTGGCTGTTTGCTCACCACCCAATATTATGCCTCGGGATAGGCCAGTGACTTGGCGGTCTTTCTGCCTAGCAGCTGCGCAGATAATTGTTTACAATTCGGAAGACACGCGGCCAGCGCCATCTTGAAATGGAAGATTATATCACCGTTAACAGCGGCTTCCTACAGTATCATTCCCCAATTTCTTTCTCAGCCTGTTTATCCTTTGAGTAGAGGAAGGCTACTGATTAGTTTGAGATGATTTTATAACCAGCCACTTTGCTTGGTTGATTTCAGCCCTGAGTTTGATTATTTCCTGCTGTCTACTCCTCTTGGGTATATTTACTTCGTTTTGTTCTAAGGTTTTCAGGTGTGCTATAAAATTGTTACTGTATGCTCTCTCCAATTTCTTTTTTTAGGCACTTAGAGCTATGAGTTTTCCTCTTAGTACTGTTTTCATGGAGTCCCACAAGTTTTGGTATGTTGTTTCCTCATTTTCATTAAAATGTCTTTAATTTCTTTATTTCTTCCTTGGCTAAGTCATCATTGAGTAGTGCGTTGTTCAGTTTCCATGTGCATGTTGGCTTTCCATTGTTTTTGTCATTATTAAAGACCAGCCTTAGTCCATGGTGGTTTGATAGGGTGCAAGGGATTATTTCAATATTTTTGTGTCTGTTGAAGCCTGTTTTGTGACCAATTATATAATCTATTTTGGAGAAGGTACCACGAGGTGCTGAGAAAAAAATATATTCTTTTGTTTTAGGGTGAAATGTTATATATATATATATATATATATATATATATATATATATATATATGTGTGTGTGTGTGTGTGTGTGTGTGTGTGTGTGTGTGTGTGTGTATGTTAAATCTATTTGGTTCATTTCTTCTGTTAGTTTCATTGTGTCTCTGTTTAGTTTCTGTTTCCATCATCTGTCCATTGCTGAGATTGGGGTGTTTAAATCACCCACTCTTATTGTGTGAGCTACAATGTATGCTTTGAGCTTTAGTAAGGTTTCTTTTATGTATGTGGGTGCCCTTTAATTTTGGGCATAGATGTTCAGAACTGCGAGTTCATCTTGGTAAATTTTTCCTTTGATGAGTATGAAATGCCTTCCTTATTTTTTGGATTATTTTTGGTTGAAAATCAATTTTATTTGATATTAGGATTGCTACTCCAGCTTGTTTCTTGGGACCATTTGCTTGGAAGATTGTTTTTCCATCCTTTTACTCTGAGGTAGTGTCTGTTTTTGTCACAGAGGTGCATTTCCTGTATGTAGCAAAATGCTGTGTTCTGTTTATGTATCCATTCTGCTAGTCTATGTCTTTTTATTAGAGCTTTGAGTCCATTGATATTAAGAGATATTAAGGAAAAATGATTGTTGCTTCTTGTTACTTTCGTTATTAGGGGTGGAACTATGTTTGTGTAACTATCTTCTTTTGGGGTTGTTGGGAGATTACTTTCATGTTTTTTCTACATTGTAATTTCCCTCCTTGTGTTGGAGTTTTCCATCCATTATCCTTTGAAAGGCTGGATTTGTGGGAAGGTATTGTGCAAATTTGGTTTTGTCATGGAATATCTTGGTTTCTCCATCAGTAGTTATTGAGAGTTTTGCTGGGTATAGTAGTCTGGGCTGGCATTTCTGATCTCTTAGAATCTGTATGATAGCAGTCCAGGATCTTCTGGCTTTTATAGTTTCTGGTGAGAAGTCTGCTGTAATTCTTATATGTCTGCCTTTATATGTTACTTTACCTTTTTCCCTTACTGCTTTTAGTATTTTTTCTTTGTTTTGTATATTTGATATTTTGATTATTATGTGACTGGAGGTATTTTTTTCTGGTCTAGTCTATTTGGGGTTCTGTAGGCTTCTTGTATATTTAAGGACATTTATTACTTTAGGTTAAGGAAGTTTTCTTCTATAATTTTGTTGAAGATATTACTGGCCCTTTAATTTGGGAGTCTTCACCCTCATCGATACCTATTATTCTTAGGTTTGGCCTTCTCATTGTGTCCTGGACTTCCTGTATGTTTTGGGTTGGGAACTTTTCGCATTTTGCATTTTCTTTAACAGTTGTGTCAATGTTTTCTATGGTATCTTCTGCACATAAGATTCTCTCTTCTATCTCTTGTATTCTGTTGGTGATGCTTGCATCTATGTCTTCTGATCTTTTTCCCAGGTTTTCTATCTCCAGTGTAGTCTTCCTTTTAGATTTCTTTATTGTTTTTATTTCCATTTTTAAATCCTGGACGGTTTTGTTTTATTCCTTCACCTGCTTGGTTGTGTTTTCTTGCAATTCTTTAAAAGATTTTTGTGTTTCCTCTTTAAGGGCTTCTACCTGTTTACCTGTGTTCTCATCAAATTCTTTGAGAGTGTTATTTATGACCTTCTTAAAGTCCTCTAACATCATCATGAGAAGTGATTTTATTTCTGAATCCTGTTTTTATGGTGTGATGTGGAGTTCAGGGCTTGCTATGGTGGAAGAACTGGGTTCTGGTGATGCCAAGTAACGTTGGTTTCTGTTGCTTACATTCTTGTGCTTGCCTTTTGCAATCTGGTTAACTCTAGTGCTACCTGTACTCACTGGTTCTGACTGGACCCTGTCTTTCCAGTTATCTTGCTTGTGTCAGAACTCCTCAGATTCCAGATTTTTTTTTTTTTTTCATTCTGTGATTCTGCGCTTCAGCTGCTTTGAGTGCAGTGTCTCCTCTAAAATGTCTCACGGTAAGGTGTCTTCATTGAGAGCAGACCAGCTAGGTGTTTGCTGCTCTGAATGTAATGGCTCCTCTAGGATGTCTCAGGATATGTTGTCCTCTGCTCTGAGTGCAATGGCTCCTCCACCATATCTCAGTATATGGTGTCTCCTGCTCTGAGGTCAGTGGCCTCTCTAGGATGTTTCAGAATATGGTTTCTACAAGGAGCAGACCAGCCAGTTTCCTGCTCCAGCCACAGAGATCAGGAGAGGGGCAGAAGTGGAGTGGTATTCCACAGGGGTGGGGTTTGGGTGCCTCCTGGGTCCTGTGAGCTCAGTGTTTCCAGTTGTTGCTCTGGGGTGTAGGGCGGTGGGCGACTGATCTTACCTGCCTCTCTGAGGTCAGTGGCCTCTCTGGGATGTCTTGGTATATGGTTTCCACATGAAAGCAGACCAGCTGGGTGTCTGCTCCAGGCACAGGGATCAGGAAAGGGGCCTCATACCATTACTTTAGAGTTGTGGTTCTTAAGTTTCCTAGTAATAAGACTATTCAACATAGTTCCTTATGTTGTGGTACCCCCAAACAGAACAGTTTTTGTTGCTACTTCTTAACTGTAATTTTGCTACTGTTATGAAACATGTGAATATTTTTAAATATAGATATTCGATATACAGATAATTTCTTCTACATTGTGTGGAAGCATTACTCGTTAATAAAAATTTGATATTCAATAAGCTGAGTAAGGATAAGAAAGTAGGATATCAGGCAGAGAGAAAGGAACTTTGAGACATAGGCACAGGAAGAGATTCCCCATTTGTACTCAGAGGAGTTAAGATATATGAAACGGAGAAGAGGTAACCAGCTACAGTAGAGTACATGGGTTTTATAATTTTTGAGCTAGGTGGGGAACAAGCTCCAGCTGAAGGCCTAGGCATTTATTCATAAATGTCTCTGAGCCATTACTTGCTAATAGAAACATGGGTAGAAAAGCCCAGGGTTACAATTTTCTAAAGAGGGTTAAAACCCACATGTCAAGAACCATTGTTTTAGAGTCTGTTAGATATATTAGTACAAACTTGTGTTAATTGAGGTTTATTGAAGAGTCTGAACAAAGGTACAAAGTTATTTATGTATATGAAGAGATTGTCAGCATTTTATTTTTAAACCACAAAAAGTAACCTGTGCCAAACCCAGCCTGATGCCTGGTTATTTCAAGATATTATCTATTGTTTTGCTTATAAAATATTGAGCAGTTACAACATAGACCATATAACCCCAAAGGATAAATGGTAAGCTTTTCCCTACACAGAAGGCAATAGTAAATTTTTTGTTAACTTTTGTATGATCTGTAATTACTTGGGAAGGTAGTATTGCCAACCCTTTTCAAACTTTTGATCTAAAGTGTTAATTGTGGTTTTATGAGGATAATGGTGATGAATTTTAAGAATAACTGCTAAAGTCATGATCAAAGGTCTTAAAAATAAGAATAAATTGAAAGATGGAGTATTATTACACTCATATGAAAAGGTAGGTAATTCTTTTAAATGTTTCCCGAAATTACAGTGTAAGATGACTCTGACAGACCACAGTAATCAAGACAAGAATACTAGCAAAAGACCAAAATCTAAGTCAGAAGTGGGAATGATTACAGTATAGTATATATAAATATTTAGTTTATAGAAGAGAAGATTTAATGATTACAAGACATAGGTAAGAAACTATTTAAAACTTGATGGAAAGAAATGTTACAATTTATTTGGAAAGGTTAATTCATCTCAATACAGTACTCCTATAAAACCAACACAAGGACAGATGAATCGTAGTTGTTTAATTAGTTAAAAAGTTTAGTACAAGTAACATTTTTATATAACAAACATACAACCACAATATCTATTTTTTCCGAGACAAGGTTTCTCTGTGTAAGCCTGGGGATCCTGGAACTCACTCTGTAGACCAGGCTGACCTCGAACTCAGAAATTCGCCTTCCTCTGCCTCAGAAGTGCTAGGATCAGAGGCATGCACCACCACTGCCCGGCTACAATATCTATTTTTATGTTGAAATTCTATCTTACATTTTTCATTAACTTGTTTTATCTTACTTTGATCATTATTTTCCTTTCAATGAAGTATTACTTATACTCATAGATTGGCAGAAATAATACCATCAATATTCCTGTTTCCATACACATGTGGAAACTGAACAACTATCTACTCAATGATAACTTGGTCATGGAAGAAATAAAGAAATTAAAGACTTTTTAGAATTTAATGAAAATGAAGGCACAACATACCAAAACTTGTTTACATAATAAAAGCAGTGCTAAGAGGAAAACTCATAGCTCTGAGTGTCTCTTAAAAGAACTGATGAGAGCATACACTAGCATCTTGACAGTATGCCTACAAGCTGTAGAACAAAAAGTAGCAAACAGGCCCAAGAGGAGTAGATGGCAGAAAATGATCAAACTCAGGGCTGAAATCAACCAAGTAGCAGCAAAAAGAACTATAGAAAGAATCAAAACCAGGAGCTGGTTGTTTGAGAAAATCAAGAAGATAGATTAAACCCTTAGATAGACTAACCGGAGGGCATAGAGACAATATCCAAATTAACAAAATCAGAAATGAAAAGGGAGAGATAACAACAGAAACCAAGGAAATTCAAAAAGTCATCATATCCAACTACAAAAGTCTATACTCAACAAAACTGGAAAATCTGGATGAAATTGACAATTTTCTAGACAGAACTAGGTATAAAAGTTTAATCAGGATCAAATAAACCATCTAAACAGTCCCATAATCCATAAAGAAATAGAAGCAGTCATTAAAAGTCTCCCATTCAAAAAAAAAAAAAAAAAAAAAGTTCAGGACCAGATAGATTTAGTGCAGAATTCTATCAGATGTTCAAAGAAGACCGAATACCAATACTCTTCAAAGTATTTCACAAAATAGAAACAGAAGGAACACTACCCAGTTCTTTCTATGAAGCCACAATTAAACTTATAAATAACTACACAAAGAAACAACAAAGAAAAAGAACTTCAGACCAATCTCCCTTGTGAATATCCATGCAAATATACTCAATAAAATTCTCACAAACCCAATCCAAGATCATATCAAAATAATCATCCATCATGACCAAGTAGGCTTTATCCCAGGAATGCAGGGGTGGTTCAATATGCAGAAATCTATCAATGTAATCCCCTATATAAACAAACTCAAAGGAAAATAAAAACAGGTGGTCATCTCATTAGATGCTGAGAAAGCATTTGACAAAATACAATATCCTTTCATGGTGAAAGTCTTGGAAAGATCAAGAATTCAAGCCCCATACATAAACACAGTAAAAGCATTATTCAGGCAAACCAGTAGCCAACACCAAACTAAATGGAGAAAAACTTCAAGCAATCCCACTAAAATCAGGGACATATGCCTTTTCTACAATTCTATGTGTTCAACCATTTCATGCTGAATATGGCCTGCCAAACCCCCCATAACTGTGTCTCTTCTTAGTATGTGTAGATAATTGTTTCCTTGAATACTCATCCTGCTCTATTGGATTGAGAGCATGAGACCTCTTTATCTCACTCTAAAATTTTTCAATATTTGCTTTCTACAACTCTATTCATGTTCAGGGTAAAATTTCTGCTGCACATTTATAGGACACTAGATGTATTTTTAAGTATAGATTGATGTCATTTTCTGTATTTCCTCAGAGAAGATTAGGTCAATGCACCATTTCAATATTCCCAGAACTAAAAATATATAGCAGAACTACCTTCCCAAAGCCTAGAAATATTATCAATGTGGAGTTTTCTCAGTCCCTTCATATTGTATCTTCTTTATAGGAAAAGTAGAAGCTTATAGGACCCTATGGCCAAAAACATGTTGAGTTTTATATCCTATTCACTGACAATCCAGTATACTCATTCTGAATCTTGTCTTTGACACTGTAATGATCATGACATGCCAATGTGTTTGCTCTCATGATATGGCAAGAAAGCTTTAATACTCTCTCCCAAATGCTGTTGCCAATCACAAAGTATTTGATATATTCATATTTCAAGTAAGAGAGATTTCTGTAATGCTTAACATGTTTGTTTTGGATAAATACGATACACAAGGTTAAAAAAATTCTTATAACATTTGGACAGATAATTAAAGTATACTTAAATCTGAACTATGATATCTATTAATTCTCATGATTATGATTTCTGCTTCAACCTCCAAGAAGTAGACTATATGAAATAATTGTCCCAGTGGCTCTAGTACTCAAAATCAAACTTTCAAATCTAGCTTGTGCTTTGATCCCTATATAGTAAACCTAATGATGTGGGTTGTATTTTCTAGAAACTAACAATTGCTACTTCTAAAAAATAATGATGTTTGAAATCTACAGGTTAATTGGTAACCTAGAGAAAGCAGAAATTCCAAAGGAAGGATAGAGAATAAGCTCTTTTTATGCAGGGTTTACACCAATCGCCAGCATGGAAAAAACTATAAATCATAGATAATCTTCCTTAAATTCTTTTCAAATTTTCTGAGATCAGGCTTTTGAGATACAAGAACCTGGGCATCTAAGAAGCCTATAATTTATGTTCAACAGTATGACACATGTTGCCAAAACAACAACATCCTTGAAATATTACATCTCATCATATATAAATGACCAGATGTTAGATGCATCCAGAAACCCTTTTTCAGCTGACTTCTAAGTTCTATATACTATATGGTCTCCCAAGATCACTTAGAACTAGAGTGAAGCAACAGAGGGAAGGAATGATAGGAATCCTTGCTGATTCCCTCCCCCCAACTATTAAAGAATGATAACAGCTTTATTACCATAGTCTTTCATACAAATGTACAGTTCCAAATGATTTAGATGCTCTGGATACCTAGTCAAGGTTATTGGAACCCCATGATTGCTGTGGGATAAACATATTTTTCAGAAAGAAGAAAGTCATGTGACACAAATTATATGACCATTTATAACTTTGTTGCAATAAAATTTAAAACTAGACTAAATGCTTGACAACAGCATATAAAATACTTTATGTCTTCCTGTATACTTATTATCTTAATCATATTTATTTTTGTTGTAACTCATTTTTATTGTATTTAAACATGTGTAAAATACCTCAATGAACTTTTGAGTAATCACTAATAGGAATAATATAATGCATTCTTATTTGAAAGAAAAACATAGGTTTGAGTTAAACTGTGTTAGATTGCTTCTTACACAGAAGTACTTTCAAGAGTTCAGTATCTTTGTTTTCACTTTTGGGTATTTATGTGGAAATGAAGGCTTGTTATTTGTGTCTCTGTAGAATGTTGAATTGATACACATGTGCATGTACACATGTGCATATGCATGTGTGCACACAGAGACAGAGAGGGAGAAAGAGAGAGAAGGAGAGGGAGAGGGAGAGGGAAAGGGAGAGGGAGAGGGAGAGGGAGAGGGAGAGGGAGAGGGAGAGGGAGAGGGAGGAGAGGGAGAGGGAGAGGGAGAGGGAGAGGGAGAGGGAGAGGGAGAGGGAGAGGGAGAGGGAGAGGGAGAGGGAGAGGGAGAGGGAGAGGGAGAGGGAGAGGGAGAGGGAGAGGGAGAGGGAGGAGAGACCGAGAAAACACACACACACACACACATAGAAGAGAGACAGAAACAATGAAACACATACCAGCTTGTGTGTGTGTGTGTGTGTGTGCATGCACGAGTATGTGCGTATGTTTTAGATAGTTGTTATGTTGGCACATATCAGAGTTTCCTGGGTACAAGTCCTTTGCTTGTCCCACATCAGAGAATTGAACAAAGATACATGGATACTAGCAGAAACAAGGGCAGTTTCTTAAAAAAAGATAGAGCTCCAACAGTAATGGAAACCCAGAGAAGGGAGGAAATTTAGAAACTCAAGTGTACAAACAAAATTGTACAAACAAAGGCCCATTCTATACAGCATTTCATGTTTTTTTGAGGTTATTTACATAAAATATGGTTTCTGGTCCATATATCCTTTTTTGCACCTGCTCTATTATATTATACATAGTTCTATATAAAATTTAATGTATTGCATGCTTCATTAGCATCTAAAATTTTTACCCAGTGGTGCATTTCATGTTAGAATGAGACACAAGTCACCTCCAGGCATACCAGGGTGGCACTTCTGGTGGTTCCAATAAGTGTTTTGGTCTTAGTTAGAGGACAAACAGTTCAGCTTGCCTCTCTGCAAACTATTTTTCTTTTTAATCCTGATTTTGCAACCTCTGTGGAAAATTTTGCAGACCCGATACTCCTCCTTTTTTTTCATCTAGGTTTTGAACTGAGCTTATCATTCAAGGTTATTCAGTATGCAAAAATTAGATATGAAGTTTTTGAGGTTTAAAATATGCTCTTTGTTTTTAGATTTCTCTCTCTCTCTCTCTCTCTCTCTCTCTCTCTCTCTCTCTCTCTCTCTCTCTCTCTCTCTCTCTCTCCCTTACTCGCTTTACAACCCAGTCACTGTCCTGCTTTTGGTCACCCTCTCCCACAATCCTTCTCCTCTACCTCCCTGCCCTTTTCCTCTGGGAGGGTGGGGTCTCCCTGGATATCCCCTGACCCTGGCACCTTGGCACATCAAGTTTCCATGAGGCTAGGCACATCTTCTTCCACTGACGCGAGACAAGGCAGTCCAGCCCACCTAGAATATATCCCATGTATAAGGCAACAGCTTTTGAAATAGTCCCAGGTCCAGGTATATGGGACCCAGCAATTAAGAGCACTGACAGCTCTTCCAGGGGCCCTGAGTTCAATACCCAGCAACCATGTAGTGATTCACAACCATATGTAATGGGATCTGATACCCTCTTTGGCAATATCTGAAAACAGATATATATATATATATATATATATATATATATATATATATATCCAGAGATATGCTTTTATCAATAATTAAAATGTAGACAATTTTTTTGTTAAAAAACATGTTTACAAGCATTTTAATTCATGTATAGTTTCCTGGAGAAGACATGATAGATATTTTGAGTTGTATGCATGCTCCTAAGATTTTTTCTTCCTAATAAAGTGGTTGAATATTTTGACAGACACATGAAGCTAGAATCAGGAACACTTTGAATTAATGCTAAAATTAGGCATAGAGTTTGACCAAGTTGTCCATATGCTTCCTCATAAGAATTATTGCTAATGGCTATGTGCAGTTTGGTTGATGAATTATTCAGTTTGATTCAGTCTTCCTCTGTTTGCCATGTACTTCTGAAACAAAGACTTCTTTGTAAGTGTTAAGAATATTCCTTCAGGCACCAAAAGAAATAATACTTGACATCCGTAGTTTTCATGCTTTTTAAAATTGTTTAATGTTTAAGTAAACTATATGGAAAGTTTATAACTTTTCAATCATTTATCTTATGCTTTGTCAAGATTTTGTATTTGGTTTGCTATACAATATATTTTGTTTTAATTGTATATTATTTTAACCTTTGAGTATGGTACCTTTAAAAATCATTGATGTTAGAGTTGGTTAAGTATATTTTAGAAAGCACTAGATTATAAAACAAAAACAATTACATATACACTAATCCAATATTCATAAATGAAATGTTCAAGTTGATATTATTGTTGTCTTCTCATTTTGTTCACATCAAGTTTTAAGTATCTTTTTTTTGTGTCATTTGAGTATTTACGATATCTGATATTATAAAAATTCTTGTTTCCATGCCATTGCAAAGGACTTTCCAATTGTAATTTCTCCCCACCAATAAACATTTCTTGCCAACTTTAATACCACTTTCCAATTTAACTGAAGATTTTATGTTTCTTCACTTGAACAAATGTTATTTTCCCATGCTACCTGCACAACTGCTATTAAAATTAGTGAGGCTCTGTAGTAAAGATCAATAGTAGCAAGCTACCCAGGAAATATTGTCTATAAAAGGGAACCACTCTATTGGTACTAATTATACACTTACTGAAATATTGTAAAAAATACATTAAATTACACAATTCATGTTGTCACCTCAAATAAGTGGATGACAATATAGCTTTCTTGTCTCTCAGTCCAAGAAAAAAAACTTAGTCAATTGCTCTGAACTAATGAATGTGTCAATAATTTTCTCTATTTAATATCTCAATTTTCTGTATTTTACATTTTAAAACTGAGGTCTTCATATAAATTGAAACATACTGTAAAATATTTCAAAGACATTAACAATATGCTTTTCAGTTTTTTACAATATTGTAGAAGAAATAAGACAAAAATAAACTTTATACTAGATATTTAGATTGTGGAGAGCAAGAATCACATACTGTCTACAAGAGAGTATCACTTAATATGGAGATTGTGTCCAATTAGTTTGTGTTTTTTTCATGTCTTGGATAAAGTGAAGGAAGTAGGATAGTTGAGGGATGAATTGAATTACTGTGAGTTGTAATGAAGAGTCAGTTTATCCCACAAGCAATTCTGTATCTGGGATAACTATTAATTGTCTAAATTTGAGGCATCCTTACCAACATTTATATTTCAGTAGCAATCAATGTTCTGATGCAGACTCTTTTTGGGAAAGAAAAGTCTTTTATCAGCCTGAAAAGTCTTCAGAGATATTTTTAGCTGAAGAAAGGCAGCTATCCATATTTCCATCAACTACAGCAATAAGGTTTTCTTGAGGTGATGTATCATAAGTTATGTTACAACTTATTTAAATGGCTGTTTCTTTATTTCCAGTATAACGTGGTAAACAGCAAGCATAATTTAGGAAATCAAATAGCTATTTTCTAAATATAGAGATATAATACTGTTATTATATCAATGGAAGAAACTATATGAACACATACTAAGTAGATGATAGTTATTGTATTTCTAGCAACTTTGTAAAGCTTTAAAATGGAAACAAAAGAATGGAAAAGAAGCCTTCTGCCCCTCTCCAGATCCATCCTGGTAGCTGAGGCAGACACCCAGCAGGATCTGCACCCTTGGGGAGACTCTATCCTCAGACATCCCTGGGAGGCCAGTGATGTCAGGAAGGCAGGTAAGGCCAGTGACGCACCCCCCTACACCCCAGACCCACAGCTGAGAGTAGGAAGCTTGCAGGACCCCCCTACAGGTACCCAACCCTGCCCCTGCAGAACTCCACTCCCCTTCTGCCCACCCCTCTCCAGATCCATCCTGGTAGCTGAGGCAGACACCCAGCGGTGTCTGCACCATTTGGGAGACTGTATCCTCAGACATCCCTGGGAGGCCAGTGTCCTCAGGGAGGCAGACAACCAGAGGTTCTGCACCCTTGTGGAAACTGTATCCTGAGACATCCCTGAGAGGCCAGTGTCCTCAGGAGGCAGGTAGGGCCAGATGCGCACTGCCCTATGCACCAGAGCCACAACTGGGAGTAGAAAGCTCTCAGGACAACCCCCCACCCAGGTACCCAAGCCCTGCCCTTCTGGAATTCCACTCCCCCTCCGCTCCTCTCCGGATCCCGGGGGTAGGAGCAGGCATCCAGTGGGTCTATACCCTTGTTGAAACTGCATCCAGAGTCAGCCCAGAGAGGTCAGTGTCCTCAGAGAGGCAGACAACCAGTGGGCCTGCACTCTTGTGGAAACCATATCCTGAGACATCCTAGAGAGGCCACTGACCTCACAGCAGGAGACACCATACCCAGAGTCATCCTAGAGGAGCCACAGAACCCAGAGCAGCAGTCACCTTATCCTGAGACATTCTAGAGTAACCACTGCACTCAGATCAGTGAACACCTAGTTGGTCTGCTCTCAAGAAGACACCTTACCCTGAGACATCCTAGAGGAGACACTGCACTCAGAGCAGCTAGAGCTCAGGATAACAGGATCACAGAAACAGCTGGACCCTGAGAAGTTCTGACATAAGCAAGATAACTGGAAAGACAGTCCTCAGTCAGAACTAGTGAGAGAGGGTAACACTAGAGTTAACCAAATGGAAAAGGTAAGCACAAGAACGTAAACAATAGAAACCAAAGGTACTTGGCATCAACAGAACCCAGTTCTCCCACCATATCAAGCCCTGAACACCACAAAAACACCAGAAAAGCAGGATTAAGAATTAAAATCACTTCTCATGACAATGTTAGAGGACTTTAAAAAGGTCATAAATAACACTCTCAAAGAATTTGAGAAGAACACAGGTAAACAGGTAGAAGCCCCTAAAGAAATGCAAGAAAACACAACCAAACAGGTGAAGGAATTAAACAAAACTGTCCAGGATCTAAAAATGGAAGTAGAAGCAATAAAGAAATCTCAAAAGGAGACTACCCTTGAGATAGAAAACCTAAGAAAAAGACCAGAGGTCATAGATGCAAGCATTACCAACAGAATACAAGAGATAGAAGAGAGAATCTAATGTGCAGAAGATACCATGGAAAACATTGTCACAACTCTCAAAGAAAATGCAAAATGCAAAAAGCTACTAACCCAAAACATACAGAAAATCCAGGACACAATGAGAAGACCAAACCTAAGGAAAATAGGTATAGATGAGGGTGAAGACTCCCAAATTAAAGGGCCAGTAAATATCTTCTACAAAATTATAGAGGAAAATTTCCCTAACCTAAAGAAAGAGATGTCCTTAAATATACAAGAAGCCTACAGAACCCTAAATAGACTAGACCAACAAAGAAAAACCTCCTGTCACATAATAATCAAAACATCAAATATACAAAACAAAGAAAAAACACTAAAAGCAGTAAGGGGAAAAGGTAAAGTAACATATAAAGGCAGACTTATAAGAAATACACCAGACTTCTCACCAGAGACTATAAAAGCCACAAGATCCTGAACTGATATCATATAGACCATAAGAGAACACAATTGCCAGCCCAGACTACTTTACCCAGCAAAACTCTCAATCAATATTGATGGAGAAACCAAGATATTCCATGACAAATCCAAATTTACACAATATCTTACCACAAATCCAGCCCTTCAAAGGATAATTGGTGGAAAACTCCAACACAAGGAGGGAAACTACAACCTAGAAAAAACAAGAAAGTAATCTTCCAAAAACCCTAAAAGAAGGTAGCTATACAAACGTAACACAACTACCTATTCAATATAGTACTGGAAGTCCTAGCTAGAGCGATTAGACAACAAAAGGAAGTCAAAGGGATACAAATAGGAAAGGAAGAAGTCAAAATTTCACTATATGCAGATGATATGATAGTATAGTTAAGTGATCCTAAAACTTCCACCAGAGAACTCCTAAACCTGATAAACAACTTTAGCAATGTGGCTGGATATAAAATCAACTCAAACAAATCAGTAGCCTTCCTATACTGAAGAGATAAACAGGCAGAGAAAGAAATTAGGGAAACCCTTCACAATAGTTACAAATAATATAAAATATCTTGGAGTAAATCTAACCAAGCAAGTTAAAGATCTGTATGACAAGAACTTC
Source organism: Arvicanthis niloticus (assembly GCF_011762505.2). Lineage (NCBI taxonomy): Eukaryota > Metazoa > Chordata > Mammalia > Rodentia > Muridae > Arvicanthis > Arvicanthis niloticus. The sequence continues at coordinate 26,779 of NW_023045123.1, read as the reverse complement.
AAGTCTCTGAAGAAAGAAATAGAAGAAGATTTCAGAAGATGGAAAGATCTCCCATGCTCATGGATTGGCAGGATTAATTTAGTAAAAATGGCCATCTTGCCAAAAGCAATCTATAGATTCAATGCAATCCCCATCAAAATTCTGAATCAATTCTTCATAGAGATAGAAAGAGCAATTTGCAAATTTATTTGGAACTACAAAAAAACCCAGGATAGGGAGAACTATTCTCAACAACAAAAGAACTTCTGGGGGAATCACCTTCCCTGACCTCAAACTATACTACAGGGGAATAGTAATAAAAACTGAATGTTATTGGTACAGAGACAGGCAGGAAGATCAATGGAATAGAACTGAAGATCCAGAAATGAGCCCATATACCTATGGTCACTTGATCTTTGACAAAGGAGCTAAAACCATCCAGTGGAAAAAGGACAGCATTTTCAGCAAATGGTGCTGGTTCAACTCAAGGGCAACATGTAGAAGGATGCAAATCAATCCATTCATATCTCCTTGTACAAAGCTCAAATCAAAGTGGATAAAAGACCTTCACTTAAAACCAGATACACTGAAACTAACAGAAGAGAAAGTGGGGAAGACCCTCGAATACCTAGGCATAGGGGAAAAGTTCCTGAACAGAACACCAATGGCTTATGCTCTAAGATCAAGAATTGACAAATGGGACCTCATAAAATTACAATGCTTCTGTAAGGCAAAGGACATTGTCATAAGACAAAACGGCAACCAACAGATTGGAAAAAGATCTTAACCAATCCTACATCCAATAGAGGGCTAATAGCCAACATATACAAAGAACTCAAGAAATTATACTCTAGACAACCATATAACACTATTATAAATGGGGTACAGAGCTAAGCAAAGAATTCTCAACAGAGGAAACTCGAATAGCTGAGAAGCACCTTAAGAAATGCTCAACATCCTTAGTCATCAGGAAAATGCAAATCAAAACAACCCTGAGATGCCACCTCACACCAATCAGAATGGCTAAGATAAAAAACTCAGGTGATAGTAGATGCTGGTGAGGATGCGGAGAAAGAGGAACACTCCTCCATTGTTGGTGGGATTGCAAGCTGGTACAACCACTCTCGAAATCAGTCTGGAGGTTCCTCTGAAAAGTGGGGTAAGGGGATAAAATCTGAAAGGTAAATATAATACCCAATTTTTTAAAAAAGAGATGAAAACAGGGGAAAAGGAGAAAAAAAGAGAAAAAGAAAAAAAGAAAGAAAAAAAGAAAAAATAGGAGATTGAATAACACAAAGGGAAGGATTTAGAAATTTAGGAGGCAGTTTATGTTAATGGAAACAGCATCATAGAAACTGGAAAATCACACCCTCATAGAAACACAAGGAGGGGGGGATGGGATAAGGGATTAGAATTTGAAACATAAATATTATAACCAATTTTTAAAAAGGGAAAAAAAGAAAAGTTGTTAGAACCAATATCTTTAAAAAAATGTCAGCCCTCTAGGAAAAAATTTTTATTTTTGATACTAAAATTTGTTCTGAGAATTGTATATTGCAGAATACACAGCCTCAGTGTATCTACTCATCAAGCAAACTGAGCAGACCTGCTCAAACCTCAGATGTCCTGGAATTCCACCTGGAATGCTGTGAAGACCCAGTGTCAGAGGATTATCACTTTACTCTTCCCCAACCCCTCTTTTAATATCTCAATGCCCTTAATCAGCTTGAAGAAGTTAATGAAGAGTCAGTGTTGGGGGCCGACTTTTAGCAGAAAGCGGCTATCAGCTTTGCAGCCATCTTGAGCCATATACCCTGACATGTGACTTGGATTACAATAGCCTACAACAGCTGAGCACACTCCGATAATCTTGGTTTAGATACCTTGAGGTTAAAGGTGCGTGAGATTAAAGGTGTGTGAGATTAAAGGTGTGTGACTTAGGAGTATGACTTAGAAGTGTAGAGATCAGATTTAGAGACAAGACCTAAGGGCATGATTAAAGGTGTAACTTAGAGGCATGGCTTAGAAGTAAGACATATAAAAGACAGAGATCAGAGAATCAGACACATCAGACATTAGGGAGACACAGAGGAGAGAACCAGACACAGCAGAGAGAAGACAGGTAACAGGTACTTGGAAGAGAATTTGGAAGAAGTAACTTGGAACTTGGAGGGACTAGGAGCTAGAGACTAGGCACTAGGAACTCAAGACTTAGGACTTAGACTGAAGAATAAACGGGATTGAATTACACTCTGTCTGGTCTGCATTCTTCGAGTCCGTCCTCGATCTCGCTCTTGCTGAACCCCGACCCTTGGACCGGAGCGGCAGCTTGGGCCGGGATACAGTGGCCACCTAAACGTGGGTTGGCCTGGGCCTCAACATTTTGCTTGGGCCGCAACATTTTTTGGCTGCCCAACGTGGGGCTAGTGCAGCTCCCAACAAGTCAGCGCCCCTATTCCCTGGGCTTGGGGACTAAGGTGGTTAATATTGGACTGCCTTTCTAGGGAAAAGTAGAGGTTTTGTTGGGAGGGAGTATTAGCTAGGATTTATTGCATAGCCACAACCTATATTGATAGAAACCTGTATAATTAGTATCAAGATGAAGTTATAATTTCTTAAATGGTACAAAATTTACTTTGATTTCAAATTTAAGGTTTTCATTGTTACAAGTTTCTTATTGATGTAAAAATGAGATGAATATTGATACTCTCATGGGCATTGTGCCTGTATAACACATTTAGGAATACAAGGCTTAGGCCCAGTGCTTCTTTAACTTTTTTTTAACAGATTTGAGATGGTTAGCCTGTGAGTTAAGGGACTACAGCAAATTCATGGCTTGGAGTTTATTGTTAGGGTGTTCTCTATGTTTTATTTAGAAATAGCTGAGAGGAGTTAACAGACAACAGTCCAGATTACCTTTCATGGATAGTTGGTTTTCAAAACGTCAGAAGTCCACAGAATTGACCTTACAAACATTTCTATATTAATGTTTCATTTTGATTAGAGACCTGTCTGCTTCTGACAGCTTCCTGTCTTGGATTCTAAGAAGAAATTGAGCATCCTTGGAATTACTCCAGTTGTGCAGAGACAGTCACAAGGCAAGAATTGCCTCTTTCCATCTGCAGACAAATTACTTGCAGAATAGTTGACTGATTATATCTGTCTAGACAGAGTAATCAGCCCTTAATAACTCTGCATCACTAAGGTCTGTCAGATGATTCTGGGCCAAAAGGCTGAAGATTTGATGCTCCAACATTCTGTAGTATAGGGGCTGTCCAGGTGTTCAGTGGTCTCTATAAATTGGCTAAGTTTTAGAACCTATGCTTAGTGCTTTCCATAATTTCAGTTAACTCAGTCATTCTGGATTTCTGATGGGGTTGAAGACCTATAGTCTCATAATTTAATTTGAGAGAAAAGATCTGAGTGGAAGGTTTTCAGCTGACATTTATTCTAAGCCAAGAAAAAAGCCAGGTTCAAAACTAAGTGTTTTAGTTAGGAGAGACGACAGAGGTTCTGATTAGTCAACAAAAATGATGGACTGGGTATTAGGACTATCTTGTACCTTACTGGTACAAATAGGAATAATTATGCTCTAATTGTATTTTGAGAGAAAAGTGTTAACAGGAAGGGTGATATGTAGGAGGAGCTAAGGGGGAAGGAGTACTTAGATGAAGAGATGGAGTAAAGAGAGGAGAAGATGAAGGAGAAGAAAAGCAAGGTGGGTGAGAGAAAGAAAGAGAGAAAAAGAGGGTGGACATTGAGGCAGATGTTCACGTGTCTCCACCAGTCAAAGATAGTTTATATATCTAGGTTGGATATTGGGATACACTTCTGATTGAGCATTACCAAACTTATAAAGCCTTTGACTAACTCTTAAAAAATTGTATAAAAGCAAAAAGGAAAAGGGGGCATGGGATAGGGGTTTTCTAGGGAGGGGAAATGGGGAAAGGGGATGGCATCTGAAATGTAAATAAAATATAAAATAAAATATAATAAAATAAAACATCAAGGAAAAAAAGAATGGAAACGAAAAGAAACTGTCTTTATATATTTAAATATATTATAACCAAGGACATATTAAAATATTTTTTACTATTTTATTAAACTTTTCACATAATAATTGTATTATTCAGTGTCTGGATAGGAAATGGACAATATGCTTAAACAGGTAAATAATGAGGGTTAAAGGGATCCAGTTAGATATGCCTAAACAATATGAGGCTAGGACCAGCATTGGTATTACCATCTCTAAGATAGTCACTGTTAGGTTTTTTTTTTTTTTTTAAGACAATATCTTACTCTGTAACTCACAAACTTGGGTACTGGGATTCTAAACATGTGCAGAAATCCAAATTTCAATGTAATTATTACTTTACCTAGAAATAAAAATGGAGATGAAATCTTAAAAGAAGCTGACAGTATTCTTTAAAGAAGCAAAGTCTATCAGTACAAAGGAGATTGAAGAGGGAACCTGTTGAATAGCCTGCAAAACCTTAGTGTATTTTCATTCTTGGTTTTTGTTCAAGAGTCCCTGAAAGCTACAGTCAGAGTTCAAAAAAAAATTTATACAATGCATGCAGATTGATTTCCAGAGCCAGGAACAAGTTGGAGAAAAATATGGTAGATTTGTAAAATCAATTTGTATAAATGTAAAATTTGTCATTGTTATTCACATCTTCACAGATACCATAGTGCCCTTATGCCATCACTAAACTAGTCTAGATAAACAGGATATATGTCTTCAATTGCAGTCTTGGAAAGACTTAGAAGATCATAAAATACTTTCATGTCCAAAAATCAAAACAATTTTAAAACTCTAATAACGTTTAGTCTCCCAGTATTCTATGAGTATATAGAAGAGCTTTATAACACTGTGTGATGTTAAATGAGAATAGATTGTCAAAATGTATTTACTCTCTTCTGAAAATTCATACATTGAATAGCAAACTCTTCCTAATAATTCACCTTCCAAAATTATTTAAATTTGTAAACAGTGTTGTTTGAAAGCATTTTTACTTTAAAAAATATATTGGTAATAATTTCCATTGTAGTACTTAATAAATATCCTATATAAACCAAATTTCCTTAGAAATATCAACACTTGGAGTTTCAAGAATTGCTGATGTGAAGTATTCTTCAAATTTGCTTATATAATTTATAAAATATGCTAAAAAGTAATAAAGTTTTTTACTTCCTTGAAAAATTTTGATGAATTACAAAAAGACATTTATATGCTAGAGTAGACATTATTGCCAAAACCAAGACAGCATTGTATTATTTTATTTATTTATTTTTATTAATTAATTAATAGTTAATTAATTAATATTATTCCTGTTTTGAGTGGATTTTAATACATGGACTTATTTTCAGAGCTACCTCTAGTTGGTGTACTTGTCCTGCTATAATACAATGCTTGAGTAATATATAAAAACAGATTTTTTCTTACAATTTTAGAGGACTGGAAATTTGTAATCACGATATCAACATTTACTCTCATATGAGGGAGGCTTTTGTCATGTAGAATGGTGCCTTGTTTTGTTCTCTTAAGGTTACAATACATATACTTCAGCTTCTCTCACTTTTATAATAGTGTTAGTTCCACTTATGAAGATTTTATCATTATGATTATGCCATTTCAGACATAATCACTGAAAAGCCACAACTCTTGACACTGTTAAACTGATGATGATTAAATCTCAGCATAATTTGTCAATGGGACATCATTAAGACGAGAGTACTTCCTCAAGTATCCACAAATATAGCACTTCCTATTATCTCCATTTTTACTAGTCATTAAATACCTTGCAAATGTTAACACTCTAAAAGGCCTTTGCCTTACCTAGTGGTTAAGGACAGAGTAATAATTAACAGGCACAACAAATGGATTTGCTTACAGGAGAATATTCTATCCCTAGGACTAAAATGATAATCCAAGTCAAAATTTATAGAACGGAGTTTCAAAAGCTCCAAAGACTCAACCTAAACTATAACTAAACAAAAATCAGCTGAGCTTCCTTAATGTTTTCTTGCATTTTCAATGTGGTTTAACAGTATTGGGTATCATTATTGGTACCTTTTAAGTAGGTATATTAGTATTTGTTTCTGTGGAATAAATAAATAAATACATAAAAATAAATAACAGAAGCAACTTAAATGAGGAGAGTCTTATGTTCCAGGGGTACAATCAATTGTTGCAAAGAACACTGCTGATGTAGCTTGTGTCTGAGGTAGTGGGGGACTGAGGAAACAGCCAATCATAACATATAGAACACTGGAAATAGAAAGCTCAGAAGCAAAGAACTCAGAGCACAGCCTGCGCAAAGCTATACCTTAGATCAGTGTTCTTGACCTTTCTAATTTTGCAGTACTTTAACATGGTTCCTCATTTTGAAGTGACCCCAACCACAAAAATGGTTTTTTTTTGCTACTTTATAACTGCAACATTGTGATTGTTATGAGTTCAAATGTAAATATCTGTGCTTTCTAAAGGTCTTAGGCAACCCAAAAATTGTCAAAACCCACAGGTTGAGAACTGTTGCCTTATAGCTTAACACAAAGATATGATTCTGAAAAGCACACATGAGATCTGATTTACAGTTCTGGGGAAATGTACTGGCCATTGTGAAGTAATCCCAATTAATAGTGATGATAATAATGATGATGATGCTATTTATAACAATAATGATTAAGAAGAAGAAAAATTCCCAAGATGACACTCTACTCAGTGCAGAAGGTATATGAATGAAGGAGCATTTCACAAAGGATCCATAGCTCCTCTTTCTCTGCAAATACTTAAATGATGACAAAAGTGTCATTTGAAAGATTCAAAGCTATCTGTGAGGAAAACAGCAGCAGAGCAAGGAAGGCTTTGTATTAGGCAACCATCACAGAAGAAGCCCTGACCACTTGAATCACTGGACAAAGAAACTAACGAGATTTCAAAATATTTTGTTTTCAGATATTACTTGTTAGATCTTGTCAAAGGGCTTTTTCAGCATCTAATGAAATAATCATGTTCTTTTATTTCTTTCAGTTGTTTATATTGTCAGTTATAATTGCTGGAATTTCATATATTGAACAACCCCTGAATCCTGAGACAAAGTCTACTTAACCATAGAGTAGATGGTTTTGATGTCTTCTTGAATTCTTTTGCAAGTATTATATTGAACAGTTTTGTATAAAATTTCATGAGGAAAATTAATCTGAAATCCCCCTTCTTTGTTGAGTTTTTGTGTGGTTTATGTATCAGGGTAACTGACCTCATACAATGGGCTTAGCTATGTCTCTTCTCTTTCTATTTTGTGGAATAATTTGAGGAGTATTGTTATTAGCTCTTCTTTGAAAGTCTGGTAGAATTCTGCACTAAAACCATATGGATCTTGGCTATTTGGGGATTGGTAGACTTTTAATGACTGGCTTTATTTAGTTAGGGGTTATAGGTCTATTTAAAGCCTTTACCTGTTCTTAATTTAACTTTTTGTGAGTAGAATCTATTTTAAAAAAATCATTCATTTCATTTAGATGTTGCAATTTTGTATAGTACAAGCTTTTGAAGTTAGACCTAATGAGTCATTGAATTTCCTCAAGATCTATTGTTATGTCTCCTTTTTTATTTCTGATTTTGTTAATTTTATATTTTCTTTCTGCCTTTTAGTTAGTTTGGCTAAGAGTTTGTCTATCTTGTTGATTTTATCAAGGAACCAGCTATTGGGCTTCATTGATTCTTTTTACTGTTCTCTTTGTTTCTAAATTATTGATTTCAGCCATGAGTTTGATTATTTTCTAACACCTATTCTTGCATGTGTTTGATTTTTTTCTCTAGAACTTTCAGATGTACTTTTAAATTGCTGGTATGAGAACTTTACAATTTCTTATATGGTGACACTTAGTGCTATGATCGTCCCTCTTATCATTGTATTCCATAAATTAGGGTATGTTTTGCCTTCGTTGAATTCTACAAAGTCTTTAACATCTTTTCTTTATTTCTTCCCTGACCTAGTGATCATTGAGTAGTGTGTTGTTTAGTTTCTATGATTATGTAGGCTTTCTGTTGTTTCTGTTGTTGAAATCCAGCTTTAGTACATGGTGGTATTATATGATATGTATATAGGGTATATATCCAGAAGATGCTACATTGTACCACAGTAACACTTATTCAAAAATGTTCATTGTTACTCTATTCATAATAACCAGAAATTGCAAACAACTTAGATATCTCTTAACAGAAGAATGAATAAAGAAACTGTAGTACAGCACATTTACACAATAGGATATTAATCAGCAGTTAAAAATTATATCATGAAATTGTCCGGCAAACTGATGGAACTAGAAAAAAAATCATGCTGAATGAGGTAATCCAGGCACCACACACACACACACACACACACACACACTATATATATATATATATATATATATATATATATATATGATTGAAGCTATTACTTCAATCATTACTGCAAACATTTTATAAACAGAAAAATGTTTAAATTCCACAATAAGGTAATAGGATAACAAAATCGACCAGGAATGAGGTGACTTAGAGAGTAAAATTGCTTGTCTGACATTTTGCATTTAATCCCTGTACTCTATAAGGTATAAAAATAAGAATAGAACTTATTCCAGGCAGCTATCCTCTAATACACACATACAAACAAACACACACACACACACACACACACACACACACACAACACATACACACACACACACACACAGAGAGAGAGAGAGAGAGAGAGAGAGAAACAACAAAATTAAAGAGATAAATTAGAGATAAAATTAAAAATTTAACATACATTTGCATGATTGCAAATGATCAATCATAGCTTTAAAATTCAGAGAGGATATTGGGTATATAATATGAGAATAAAGTGGAATAATATAAAATGTTTATTTAATTTATTCTAAAGAGATGACTGAAAATTTATAATCTAATATACAATTATCTTGACAATGAGATTATATGATTTTTTTTTATACAAGAAATTCAGTATTAAGGGAGAATCATATGCTTAATACATTCAAATACACTTAGGATGCTATTTCCCCTGTGGTGGTGTCCCAGGTGGCCTGACCAACCTGTCTGCCATCTAGGCCCAGATCTGGTGCTTCATGTTGCCTCAACCCCAATACGTACTTCAGGAATGAACTACTGGACCATGAAGAGGAGGTGGTGCTACAGAACCTGATGTAGGAGTACATCATTGTCACCACAGATTAAAACCTGAACTATGCCTTTGATCAAAGATGTTCTTTATTAATAGTGGTTCAGAGTCCAGAGACCTTTAGCCAGACCAATGACTCATGGCTATTAGTATTTGTAGTATATGTATTGCTATGTAGGTGTCTTAGTTTGGGATTTATTGCTGTGAAGAGATATCATGACCAAGACAAATTTTATAAAGGACAACATTTAATTACTGTTAGCTTATATTTTCAGAGGTTCTGTCTATTAACATCATAGCAGGAAGTATGACTGTGTCCAGGCAGGCGTGCTGCTACAGCCTTCTAGCTGAGAGTTCTCCATCTTGATCTGACTGTAGCCAGGAGAAAGATTGGCATCCCTAGGAAGCTAGAATGTTGCTCTCTTCCACAATGGGTGGAGCTTGAGCTTAGGAGTGGACTTCAAAAACCTTCTTCCACAGTGATACACTTCCTTCAACAAGGCCATACATCCTAATAGTACTAATTCCTATGGGTCAAGCATATTCAAACAACCACAGTGGGCAAAAATATGTACTGAGTAAGGCATTAAATTTTGCAGTGCCATTGTGATGATTGAATTTCCAATGGAAAGTTGGGAAGGATGGAGAAACAGAGTGGAGCTTACACTGTGAAGAGGCGCTGAACCATCTTGATGCCCTTGGGATATTCTGCTGCCAGGGGCCATATCCAAGTATATAGTCCTGCTGCAGTGTATGTATTCTGAGTGTCCCTGGTATCATTGAAGGCTATACAGATATCTCTGGTGGTCTGTGCCACCAAAGCATGAGGCAATATTGATGTCCATGAGCTGTGATGATGTGAGTAGGTCTGTGCTGTTACGTGAGGTCATGTTGATATCTGTGATATCTGCCAGGACTCATGTCTGGGTCCATGGTCCTGCTGCAGCCAGGGCCATATTGATATCCTTTCTCAGTGTCACCACTAAAGGCCATGTGGATGACCTTGGTCTATGCTACTGTGGCTGAACTCCCAGGAGTTCTAACAAGCCCAGGATCTTAGATGATGGTGGCCATGCCATGTCTACTGCCACTGTAGACCATGCTAATAAAGTTTGTGGCATGTACTGATTGATGCCAGAGGCAAAGTTGATGTTTCTCACAAGATACCATGTGGAAGTCCATAATCTCACCTCCTACTGACTGTAAAAGATAAGGAGTCTTCTTCTGCAGTGGTATCAATGACTGCAGACTCATAGTTAAGAAAGAGTGACACTGAAGGCTTCTGTGACAACCCCTATGTCTCCACACTCCCAAATGTGACAACTTAAACAGGAAGACATTGAAAAGAACCCCTTTAAAATGTGGAAAAAGACACTTGATTGTAGCTCTCTGCAATAGTAGGGTGGAGAAGGACTCAATTATCTTTAAGGAAATGGCCACCAGGAGTTTGACCATGCTTCAATTACTATAGTAACAACACAAATCGGACTTATTTTAAAAAGCTTTCTTTGAGGAGAAGCCACAAGTGAGTCTGTGAAGGGGACTTGGGAGTACAGGGAAGTAATGCTGATCAGTATGCCTTATGTGAAATTTCCAAATAAACAATAAAAATATGTTTAAAAAAAGAAAATTACTTCCAATCTTCTTTAAAGTCAGTTGCTTCTGGACAGTAAGTTTTCTGAAAAGACAGTAATGAATCAGAGAAAGACTTGAATGAGTTAGAGATTAGATATGCCCAGCTCTCAATACAGAGTAAAGAGAGGCTACTTACTAGCAATGAGGGAGAGAGTTCAGTTGAGTTCAGAAAGATCAGTTTGTAGCAATTTAGTTCATTGCAGTTGTGCTCAGCTCAGTTTGAGGAGTTCAGTTCATGGAATTTAGAACAATTACCAAGCAGAACAATTCAGTAAGAAGCTACAAGAAGCCAGTTTGAATAAGTCAGCTTGGAGAAGAGTTTGAGCAGAATAGCTGACTTGAACCATTCAGCTATAGCTAAGAAAGAACTAGAGGTCTGCAGAGACCTAGGGCACCAGCTCTACACCCAATTCCAGAACTCCCAGAGGAGGCTGGACTCCCAGGAGTTCTAACAAGCCCAGGATCTTAGATGAGGAGTCCACAACAACCTCCCTCCCTGCCACCAAAACAAGGAGAAACTGGGATCCAAGGGGACCCAGGACCTCCTTCCCAACAAGTGGACATGGGGTCCTTCCAGTCTGCACCCGTGACTGAACAGACTTATGGTGCTAGCTCTGCACCTAATCCCAGAACTTCCAGAGGAGGCTGGACTCCCAAGATCTCTAACAAACCCAGTAACATAGAATTATAGAATCACAGGATCTCATGTGCTTGGTCACACCAGGATTTCAGGATCCCAGAAGCAGCCTGACTCCCAGGAACTCTTACACCCAGTATTTCAGAGTCACAAAATCACAGAGACAGCTGGACTCTGAGGAGTTCTGTGACAACTAAGATAACAGGAGAGACAGGCTCTAGTCAGAGACAATGACTGCAGATAGTACTAGAGATAACCAGATGGCAAAGGGCAAGCACAAGAACATTAATTAAAAGAAACCAAGGTTACTTGGCATCATCAGAATCTAGTTCTCCCACCAAAGGAAGGCCTGAATATACCATGACACAAGAAAATCAGGATTCAGTTTAAAATCACTTCTCAATTGATATAGAGGGCTTTAAGAAGAACATAAAATACTCTTTCAAAGAAATACAAGAAAACAAAGGTAATCAGGTAGAAACCCTTAAAGCAGAAACACAAAAATCTTTTAAAGAATTGCAACAAAATACAACCAAACAGGTGAAGGAATTGAACAAAACTATCCAGAACAAAACTTTTCATAAAAATGAAAATAGAAATAATAAAGAAATCACAAGGGAGACTACCCTGGAGATAGAACACTTAGGAAAGAGATCAGCAGTCATAGACACAAATATCACCAACAGAATACAAGAGATAGAAGAGAGAATCTCAGGTGCAGAAGATATCATGGAAAACATTGACACAACTGTCAAAAAATGCAAAATGCAAAAATCTCCTAACCCAAAACATCTAGGAAATCCAGAACACAATGAGAAGACTAAACCTAAGGATAATATAATAAGTATAGATGAGAGTGAAGATTCCCAACTTAAAGGGCCAGTATATATTTTCAACAAAATTATAGAAGAAAACTTCCTAACCTAAAGAAAAAAGATGCCTCTGAACACACAAGAAGCCTGGAGAACTCCAAATAAACTAGATCAGAAAAGAATTCTTCTTGTCATATAATAATCAAAACAACCAAATGCACAAAACAAAGAAAAAATATCAAAAGCAGTAAGGGGAAAGGGTCAAGTAACTTACAAAGGCAGACCTATCAGAATTACAACCAGACTTCTCACCAAAGATTATAAAAAGCCAGAAGATCCTGGACAGATGTCTTATAGACCCTAAGAGAACACAAATGCCAGCCTGGACAATTATACCCAGAAAACTCTCAACTACCATGAATGGAGAAACGAAGATATTCCATGACAAAACCAAATTTACACAATATCTTTATACAAATTTAGTCCTACAAAGGATAATAGAGGGAAAACTCCAAAACAAGGGGGGAAATTACACCCTAGAAAAAAGCAAGTAATCTTCTTCCAACAAACCCAAAAGAAGATAGCCACAAAAACATAACTCTATCTCTAATAAGAAAAATAACAGGAAGCAACAATCACTGTGTCTTAATCTCTCTTAACATCAATGGACTCAATTCCACAATAAAAAGACATAAACTAAGGAACTGGATACATAAACAGGACCCAGCATTTTGCTGCATATAGGAAAGGCACCTCAGTGAGAAAGACTATCTCAGAGTAAAATGCTGGAAAATAAGTTTCCAAGCAAATGGTTCCAAGAAAACAAGCTGGAGTAGGTATTCTAATATAAAATAAAATAAAAATAAAATAGACTTTCAACCAAAAGTCATCAAAAAGATAAGGAAGGACACTTCATACTTGTCAAAAAAAATCAAACATGATGAAATCTCAGTTCTAAATATCTATGCTCCAAATGCAAGGACACTTACATTCATAAAAGAACTTTACTAAAGCTCAAAGTATACATTGTACCACACATAATAATAGTGGAAGACTACAACACCCCACTTTCATCAATGGACAGATCATGGAAACAGAAAATAACAGGGGCACTTTGAAAGTAAGGGAAGTTATGAATCAAATGGATTTAGCAGATATCTATGGAACACTCCATATAAAACAAAAGGGTATACTTTTTTCTCAGCAATTCATGGTACATTCTCCAAAATTGATCATATAATTGGTCACAAAACAGTCCTTAACACATACAAGAAAATTGAAACAATCCCATGAATCCTATCATGGCACCACGGACTAAGACTGCTCTTCAATAATGATAAAATCAATGGAAAGCCCACATACATGTTGAAACTGTACAATGCTCTACTCAATGATAACTTGGTCAAGGAAGAAATAAAGAAATTAAAGATTCTTTTAGAATTCAATGAAAAAGAAGACACATCATACCAAAACTTGCAGAACACAATGAAAGCAGTGCTAAGAGGAAAATTCATGGCTCTGAGTGTCTACAAAAAGAAACTGAAGAGAACATACACTTGCAGCTTGACAGCACATCTGAAATCGCTAGAACAAAAATGAACAAATACACTCAAGAGGAGTAGATCACAGGAAAAAATGAAACTCAGGCCTGAAATCAGCCAACTAGAAACAAAAAGAACTATACAAAGAATAAACAAAACCTGGAGCTGGTTCTTTGAGAAAATCAACAAGATAGATAACCCCTTAGCCAGACTAACTAGAGGTTACAGAGATAGTATACAAATTAATGAAAATCATAACTAAAAAGGGAAACATAACAACAGAAACCAAGGATGTTCAAAGTAATCCATCAGATTGTACTACAAAAGCATATACTCAATAAAAGTGGAAAATCTAGATGAAATAGACAAATTTCTAGACAGATACCAGGTACTAAAGTTAAATCAGGATCAAATAAATTATTTAAAAAATATAAAGAAATAGTAGGAGTCATAAGAGTCTCCCCACCCAAAACAGAATGCACAGGACAAGATGGTTTTAGAATAGAATTCTATCAGACCTTCCAAGAAGAACTAATACCAATTCTCTATAAACTATTAAATAAAATAGAAACAGAAGGAACACTACCCTATTCATGTTATGAAGCCACTATTATGCTCATACCTAAACCACACAAAGACCCAACAAAGAAAGAGAACTTCGGACCAATATCTGTTATGAATATCTATGCAAAAATAGTCAATGAAATTCTCACAAACAGAATCCAAGAACACATCAAATATCATCCCTCATGATCAAATAGGCTGTATCCAAGGAATGACAAGATGGTTCAATATAAGAAAATACATCAACATAATCCACTATATAAACAAACTCAAAGAATAAAACCACATGATTATCTCACTAGCTGCTGAGAAATATTTGACAAAATTCAACACCCTTTCATGGTAAAAGTCTTGGAAAGACCAGGAATTCAAGACCCACACATAATCATAGTAAAAGCAGTAGCCAACATCAAACTAAGTGGAGAGAAACTTAAAGCAATTCCACTAAAATCAGGACTAGACAAGGCTGCCCACTCTCTCCCTACCTATTCAATATAGTACTGGAAGTCCTTAGCCACAGCAATTAGACAACCAAAGAAGGGCAAAGGAATAAAAATTAGAAAAGAAGAAGTCAAATATCACTATTTGCAAATGATATGTTAGTATACATAAGTTGACCCCAAAAACTTTTACTAGAGAATTCCTAAACCTGATAAACAACTTCAGCAAACTGGCTGGATATAAAATTAATTCAAACAATAACTAGTCTTCCTCTACTCAAAGGATAAACAGGCTGAGAAAAAATTAGAAAAATGACACCCTTCACAATAGTCACAAATAACATAAAATACCTTGGTGTGTATCTAACCAAGAAAGTGACAGATCTGTATGAACAAGAACTTCAAATCTCTGAAGAAAGAAATTGAAGAAGTTCTCCGAAGATGGAAAGATCTCCCATGCTCATGGATTGGCAGGATTAATATAGTAAAGAATACCCATGTTGACAAAAGCAATCTACAGATTCAATGCAATCCCCATCAAAATTCCAACTCAACTCTTCATACAGTTATAAAGAGAAATTTGCAAATTTATTTGGAATAACAAAAAACCCAGGATAGTTAAAACTAATCTCAACAATAAAAGAACTACTGGAGCACTCACCATACCGGATCTCAAGCTGTAGTACAGTATAGTAAGTGATAAAAATGGCATGGTATTGTTACAGAGGACAGGCAGGAAGATCAAGAGAACAGAAATGAAGACCCAGAAATAAGGCTACACACTTATGGTCACTTGATCTTTGACAAAGGAGCTAAAACTGTCCAGTGGAAAAAGACATCATTTTCAACAAATGGTGCTGGTTCAACTGGAGGTCAGCATGTAGAAGAATGTAAATCAATCCCATTCTTGTTTCCTTGTACAAAGCTCAATTCCAAGTGGATCAATGACTTTTCACATAAAACCAGATACACTTAAACTAATAGAAGAGAAAGTGGAGAAGAGCCTTGAAACACATGGGAACAGAGGAAAAGTTCCTGAACAGAACACCAATGGCTTATGCTTTAAGATAAAGAATTGACAAATGGGACCTCATAAAATTGCAAAGGTCTGCCCATGGAGCTGTAAGTCCCTTCAACTCCTTCAGTCTTCTATCTGACTCCTCCACTGGGGAACCTGTGGTCAATTTGATGGTTAGCTGTGAGCATCTGTCTCTGTATATGTCAGGCTCTGGCAGTGCCTCTCAGGAGACAGGTATATCAAGCACCTGTCAGCATGCATTTCTGTACATCCACAACAGTGTTTGCATATAGTGATTGCATCTGGGAGGGATCTCCAGGAGGGGCAGTCTCTGTATAGTCCCTCCTCCAGTTTCTGCCTCACACATTGTTTCATATTTGCTCCTATGAGTATTTTGTTACTCCTAAGAAGGACCGAAGTGTCCACACTTTGGTCTTTCTTTTCTTGGGCTTCATGCAGTCTCTGAGTTATGTCTTGGGTATCGTGAGACTTTGGACTAATATCCAAGCTGGAAATCAGTCTGGAAGTTCCTCAAAAATTGGACATAGTATTACCTGAGGATCAAGCTTTACCACTCCTGGGCATATACCCAAAACGTGCTCCAACATATAACAAGGACACATACTCCACTATTTTAACAGCAGCCTTATTTATAATAGCCAGAAGCTGGAAAGAATCCAGAGGAATGGATACAGAAAATGTGGTACATTTATATAAAGGAGTACAACTCAGCTATTACAAACAATGAATTCATGAAATTCTTAGGCAAATGGATGGAAACTATAAATACCATCTTGAGTGAAGTACCTAATTACAAAAGAACATTCATGGTATGCATTCACTGATAAGTGGATTATTAGCCCAAACTCTCATATTACCCAAGATACAACTCAGAGATACAACACCTGAGAGGCTCTACCAGAGCCTGACATATACAGAGACAGATGCTCACAGTTAAACATTGAACTGATCACGGTTTCCCCAATGAAGGAGTTATGGAAAAAACTGAAGGAGTTGAAGGGGGCATGCGGTCCCATAGTGAGAGCAAAAATACCAACCATCCAGAACTCTCAAGGTCTAAACAGCCAGCATGGGAACACACATGGAGGAACCTATGGCTCCAGCTGTATATGTAGTGAACAATGGCCTTGTCAGGCATCAGTGTGAGAGGAGGGCCTTGGTCCCATGAAGACTGGATGCCCCAGTGTCAGGGAATTAGAGGGCATGGAGGTGGGAGTGGGTGGATGGGAGGGAGCACACCCTCATAGAAGTAGGAAAAGGAAGAGAGATGGGATAAGGGGTTTCTGGGTAGAAATCAGGAAAGGGGATAATACCTGAAATATAGGTAAATAAATTATCCTATAATAATAATTATTATAATAGTAATATCAGATAATAGAATATCAGATAATGAAAATGAACCCCCAGGCAGAATTATTAATTTAACCAGCTGGCAAGCCAATGATGGGTAGGTTTTTGCACAGAGCCTTACCAACGTAAGACAAGTGCATTGTTTTTGATAATACATATTCCATGATGGGCAAGGAAGACGTTCTTGTCAGAATGACCTAAGATAGGCTCAGTCTTGTTTATGAAATAAAAAATTGGGGAGAGATGGAGAGCTTTGGGGGCTGCTTGGCAAGAATCTAACATGGCCCAAGGACAAGGAAATGGGCCGCTTGGCAATAATATGACATTGGCTAAGGACAAAAAAATGGGCTTCAGGCAGGAATCTGACATTAGCCTAGAACAAGAACTAATTTCAGGCAGGAATCTAAATTTTAGGCTAGAACAAAGAAGTAGGCTTCAGAAATGGAAATAACTTTGCACTAGGACAAGGAAGTAGGCTCAGATATTTTGGTCTTCCTGATAAGCCCTTAGAAATAGTGATCATTTGGGTATGGCCCTCATGCCTCACTGGACAATGACAGGAGGACTGGTGCCATTACAAGGTCTACTTTAATTACTGAAGGTCAGGCCTCTATCACTGCCTTGGCAAGATTAGAATTGCCATGGCCCTTCTATACTTGGAGAAGGGAAGAGATGTCAGGGGCAGCCCTGCTTATACCCTGAAGGCTTAAAATCAGCCATAAGCCTAAAATCAGCACTAGGCTTGACATCCATGCCTGCTAACACAAAGTCTTGGGTCCCTGTGGAAAAACACTGAAACAGATGCTATAAACTATTGTAAACAGGCAGCTTTTGTGGAAATTTACCAGCCTGAATAGTCATAGACTTTGTAAATAGGCAGCCTTGGCAGATAGTACCACTTAGATAACGACAAGTGAATCATAGGCAGAGTCATAGTGACCTGTCCCCTGAACCTTTACCCAGCTGATAACCTGTTCTGAAAGATATCTGTACTCCCCCTGAGCACTCCTGTGTCATCCCCTTTCCCACATCCTGCATTTTTGTGTTATAAACCCTGTGTTAAAAAGTTATAATTATGATTTGATAATAAAAAAATATGACAAATTAAGAAAAAGAAATAGTGATCATGGGAGTGATCACTGAACTTTGTTTATTGCCTTGCTTGTTCTTTGACTATGTTTATTGTCTTGCTTATTCCTTGAGAATGTTTATTGTCTTACTTGTTCCTTGGACTATTTGCATGTATTGTATTGCTAGTTCCTCGACCTAGAACTGACCTTAATACTTGCATGTAATTAAAATGGTAATAAAATCAAAAAGTAGGAGGGGGGATGAGATAGGGGATTTCTAGAGAGGGGAAATGGGGAAAGGGGATGACATCTGCAATGTTAATACAAATTATATCTAATAAAAAGAACTAGAAAGGATGAGTTTATTCAGCAGTAAATCTCAGACACTGATACATTCTAAGCCTAGGTTGGACTGCAAGGTTTTAAGGAAAACATCCCACTTAGAACTGGATGATTCAAAATATCTCACTTTCTGTACATTGTCCTGTCGTCAGTCCTCTGTATTAATTACCATCTACTGCAAGATGTTTCTTTAATTTGGATGAAACGATGCACTGAATAATTAGTATAGAAGTATCACATTAGGTGTCATTTAATTGTTACACTGATTATTATGATTCTTTAACAAAATGATTGCATTAGGTTTGCCCCTAGGTAATATGACCTGTGTTGTCTTAGGTTCATGCCCAGCTTTGAAGTTTCAGGTATAGATTCCATCCTAGAAAGCTTTCCTTTTATTCCACCAGAAAGTAGTTGGCTATCTCCATAACATTCATCCCAATATTGCACAAATATATCTTCTAGATAGGTTGCTGTTTTAAATTGTCAGATATATATTTGTGTGGTGTTGATGATTCCATTACTCTTCTAGTAGTGTGCAGAGTAATTTCTATCAAAATGAAAACTAGTTATTAAGGGTAATAAAGCTGCTTTCAGCTTTTTCAGCTGTTTTCAGCTGCTTGTTTGCGATAGAAGTTGGTCCCTCCTTTATTTACATTTGCATAAGCTTTGGTTTCTTGTTGCTTTTTAGAACCAGAAAATTCTTCAGGCATTTTCCTGACACATGTTGCAGGATTAGCTGAGTGAGGTGTTGTTGGGCAAAGAAGCCAAGAATGCTTAACAAACAAATCTATGTGAGGATACAATGGGGATAAGGTTGGTGATAACAGTAACTTCCCTGTTTTCAACTTGATATAAGAATGTCCCTAATCCTCAGTGTGAAAGGAATTGCTGTGGCTCTAAATGATTTCAAAAAGCTAAATCCCAACTACACACTTGGCAGCAAGAGCTCTGTGTCTGCCATTGACCTGAAAAACTATATATTGCTACATTCCAATCCAGATCATCAACTTCTAGAAACCTCTGACTCTTGATTTTTCATCACAGGGCTGAAGGATAAGAACAAGGAAGAGAGCCACTAGAGAAAGATCAATGTCAAAAACGGCCAAAAGCCACAGCAGAATTTTGGTCAAGTACCTGGATGAGTGGTACATAGATGATATAATTTAGAACTACATTTGGGCATCTAGGACCACCAACTACAGCCTGGGGCTAGTGCTCCCACCCAATAGCACATTCTACATCCAACCTGACCTCAGCAACCAGATCTTGCAGGTCAAGTCTTCTGAGTTCTGAAGTAGAAATGTATGGTTTCTTTGGTGACTCAGTTATGTCATGTGATGTTTTTCTGGAAGCTGTCTTATGAGAGTATGTTTTGCTGAAGCAGAAACTTGAGAAGATGTTTTGCTGAGGCAGATACTTGAGAGGGCATATGATGTTTGGAAAGAGTATAAATAGAACCCAACAGTCAAGAAAGCTCTTGGATTAATTCACCTTTCAATGATTTACTGGTCTTCACTAATCTTTGCTTGTTGTGATTTTTAATAAGAGAAATGTACCAAGGAACTTCTCTTGGTATTACAGTTGCTTCTTGCTGTTTCTGTGGACTCTTGCCAACTTGACAGAGCCTCTGGGTTTCTTCTGGATAGAGTCACTCCTACTGATTCATGTTTGGTGTTTGACAATTCTACTGGACTGCCCCTATAGATTCATGTTTGATTTATTGAACTGAACTGTGTATATCCTGACAATGAAGATGGAGTCACTCCAAAGAACTACTTCTGAAAAGTTCCACATTGCAAATAAGTATATATTTTAATTAAAAATAAACAGGACAAAACCCACAAAGGTTTCATTTAAACCCTACTAGGTAGTTGTACCAATCCATGATGGTTCTGATCAATATCACCCACCTGGCTGCCTCTTTATGTTGAACTGGGAGACTCGGGTGCCATTTCCTTTACTTTGCCCTTTATTGTTGTTGTTCTGTTTTATACACACATTTTTTAAGTTCAAGAACTAAGTCAAGGAAGTTTGTAAACTATCCTGTGTGTGTGTGTGTGTGTGTGTGTGTGTGTGTGTGTGTGTGTGTATGTTACTATTTGTAAAATATTTTCTGATGACTTATTGAGAGATATCGGTTATTAAATAATTTCTAACCTTTTCACTTCACTTTTTTGGTTAGACCTTTAAGAAATAATTAACAAAGCAGAAGACTGCAGATGATACTCATGTTTGCACTTTCAGTGCCAAAAATGCAGAGATAAGAATGGAAGTTGGAGAGAGGATGATACACAAGTGAAGAAAAATAACCAGATGGAAGAAGGAGGTATGGAAACCAAAAGAAAATTAATAAGAAGCAGTAGTTTTTAAAAGGCATGCTATATTCATCACTGTGTAGATTGGCTGTTTGTATTCATTTGTTCATTCCTAGAGCAAACTATGTGAAAAAAAAAGCCTAAGATAAGTATTTATTTCAGATGACAATTTGATGGTTTAGAAGAAAAGGCATGCTAGAGAGACTGACTCTCTCTATGGTAATGAAACATAAAGTAGCTAGTCACATCACATCCATAGTCAAGACACAAAATGAGATGAATGCTGGCAATGACTTTACTTCCTCAGTGTCTCTTTTGCCTTGAGGTGACACTGTCCACATTTAGAGTGGTGCTTGCCTCCTGGATTAAACTTGTCTGGAAACACTCTTGGGAGCATGCACAAAGGTGCATCTTCTAGGTAATTGTAAATCCAGTCAAGTTAATGGTGAAGAATAATTGTCAAATATCAACAGCTGGTCAATTTTATACAAAAATATCATTTTAAAATTCTAGAATCCTATTCTTGAACCTCAAATCCTTGTTTTTATCTCACAATGCAAAATATTTTCATTCAATCTTTTTGACATCCCTATTATCTTTGGCAATTACAACACAGTCAAAGATCAAAGTTGTTTTTTGTTTTTATCCCATGTTCAAGATGACCTTGTAAGTGTGATTCTCCATAAATTTAAAACTCACGTTCTATGTTTCTAATATACAATGACACAGAATAAGCATTCTCAATTCCAAATTATAAGACTGGTAGTACAGCAAGGAAAGTTTTTGTCCAAAAGGAATAAAATGCCAGTTGGTTGTAGTACGTGCTATGAGTTTGAGGCCAACCTGGTCTATAGAGAGAATTCCAGGATAGCCAAGGATACACAGAGAAACATTTTTGCAAAAAAAAAAATAAAAATAAATGGATCAAAACTTAGGAATAAACTACTGCATCTCAGTGTCTAGCATTTAAGGTTCTGGTGGCATTATCTAGATTCCATCAAGCCGGAGTGACTCTATCCCTCTATTTCTGGTGCCTACAGTATCACTACCTATATCATAACTAGTGGATATCCCTCAGTAATAGCTTCTATAATATCCTTGGGTCTTCACTTAAACTTTTTTTCTCCCTTTCACAGCTTCACAAAATAGTATGTCAGTGCATCAGTGGAAGAAATTGAACTCTGTCATGCATTGTAAAGACTAAGTGGTTTTCCAGAACCTTGAGATGAACCCACATGGCCAAGTTTTTCTTTCAACTTAAATATAGTTTGACCTCCTTCACCAACAACTCCATTGTTCTTTGTAAACCATTGTAGCTGAAGCTGAAAATATTTTTTTCTAGATGGGTGGTTTTGAGTGGGAATTTCCAATAACAGTATTTTCAATTCAGACTCTCTCTTTTCAAAGAAATTTGCAGCTTTATAAACTAGAGTTTTCACCCTTGCCCTCAGGACACCTTTCTCATTTTATCAGTGTAGAACTCTAAAGTTATTTTTAACAGTCCTAATTTAATAATGATCATATCTGTTTTCTCCTTATCTGTGACTTAAAACCCTGTATTGGTCTCCTTTTCACTACCTAATTTTTTGTAATTTTCTGATGTTTTATCTAATGACAGAGCTGACGAAAAACAATGAACACCACAGCTTATATATTATAGTGTCTTAAAATTTTTCTCTACCAAGTATCTTATTGTATTACTTTTTATTTCATTCTCAGTCAAATTTTCATTACACAGTAGGAATGCAGTCAGATTCTTTGTCAGAATGCAGCAAGAAGAGACTTTAGATAAATTCCCAATGGCGATCTCATTACCTTATAAAAGCTCATGAGTCACTCTACCATTGTATATACTTTACCTAGCATTTTGGCCATCCTGACTCCCATCACAATGGCAACTTAAGCTATGCTTACAACACACCAGGCTTCTTTAGCCCAAAGCTCTCAATTCTTTCACATTCCTTCTGCATATGTGAGCCCTAGCTTTTATTAATTATACATGTCCATGTGGGAGAAAGTGTGGTATAGGCTATCAAACTAAAATGGGTGCCATAAAAGGAAAAAGTTGTTATTGAGAGTGGGGAAAGCAACAGAACTCCTGGAATATGAGAGTGGAAAGGAGGTTATGTGTGTGGTTGGAAGGGCACAAAGCAGGGAGAAAGAGGAAGTAGAATATAGAAAACAACTTTTTTTTAAAAATGTTTTGCTTTATGTGCTATTTGAAAAGCTAAACAGCTAAAATTTAAAACCCATAAAATGTTCAAGCTCACTAAAAATTAATGAAAGATAGGAGAAATTCCACAAAAGTCTACATAAATTGTATAAATCCATAGGTAATGGACAATATACTACTGAAATATAAACATATCATCAAAAAATTCAGATCAGCAGAATAATATTATCAGTACAATGCAAGGATTGGCTAAAGTAATGTACTGATTTGATGCAATCTTTGACAAAATTCTTTTGATTTTTTTGACTGCAATAAAAATACAATCTTAAAACTCAAAATTCAAAATGTAATCACAAGTAAAAGGTGAAATGCTAGAGGCATTACACTCCATGATTTCATAGCATGCTATGCATATTTGATATGGAGACCAGAGAAAGGAATAAAAGAAGCAGGAATAAGTGAATGCTGGTGTGCCCATCTGATTTTCAAGAGAGAAACTTAAATACCCATTGATAAAAACACCTTTTTAAATAATGCTGGAAATTCCTACAAATGGAAGAATGAAACTAGATCTTTTTCTCTGTGTACATAAACAATTAAATTGATCATGGACTTCAACATAACATCTAATCTTGTATAAATAAAACAAGAAGATATAGAAAAAAAATCATGAAAGAAGGAAAATTATGGGGAAAATACCTCTCTCCAATGAATCAGGAAATAATTCAAGGTATTGACCAGTGAGACTGCATAAAATTAAAATATTTTGTACAGTTAAGGAAACCAAGAAAAAAAAACAACACAGAGAATAAGATAAAATTTATGTCACTTATAAGCCTGATAGAGTATTGATATGCACAAATTAAAAACTTAAAAAGCTCAAACAAAATCCAACCAAAAATTGTAAAATTCTCAATGTATAAAACATAAGTGATCAATAAATATGTGAAAAATGCTGAACATGTTTAATCACATACAAACTCTAACTAGCAAGAAAATGGGGAAAATTGAATGCTTATATACTATAAACCAAACAAGGGTCAACAAGTTATAAAGAGCTACAGGATACTTGTTCAAGCAGTTTGCATATTTGATTTTGCTTTGTTTTAATTCAAAATGCTCAGTTTCATTTTATAATGGAGTAGTTCTAAGTGTGTCCAATTATATAATCTGTTGAGCTTAAGAGAATGAAAATCATATATTATTTCCTTTTTCATCAATGGTATAAAATACATGACAGATACAATTGAAAAAAGGGGAATATTATGCCTTACAGTTTTGGAATGGTTCCAGTTCATTATTGCAATGAATGCTTGCTTGTAAGTAGAAATGAATCAATCTATGGTGGCAGAAGAATGGGTTGATGTCTACTCATTGGGAGACAAGAGAACAAGGCAGAAGAGAAAAGAGAACAAGGCAGAACCCATAGACTCAATGAATATCTATTATCAGTCTATCCTTAGTGACTAACTTCCACAAACTAGGTTCTATCTACTGAAAGCTCCACAGGCTAGAGCATAGAACCATATGTTGGAGATTAAGCACTTTAGTTATGAACCTATATAACCAATTTCAAATTCAAATTATAAGTTGGTCTTATGACACAAAACTGTAATACTAGCTATTTAGAAGGCTAAAGCAGGGGGATTGCAAGTTCAAAGTCTGTGTAGACTACAGAGATCACTGAAGACTAGCTTAAAGAACTTAGTCAAACCTTGTTTCAAAAGTACATACTTTCCCAATAGGGAAATATCCAATACTCTGGTGTTTATTCAGTTGTACAATTCAAGTGACCTTTGCCCAAGCTTTTACTTCATCTTAGGCCTCAAACAAAACTTTCAGACTTCCAGTTCAGCAGGTATGGAAGCTGAAACAGTATTATTAGGTGTATAATTCTAGGCCTGTAGGCATCAAAGATTCTGCCAGAGGTTATGCATTCATCCTTCTTTGTAATAAATCAGTCAAAACTGGATGCAACAATGTGGTTTTTACTTTAGAAGGGATATCACTAACTACTATTAGCTTCTGGAATTATAAAAATTCCCAGAAATTTCAGATCCCTGAAACTTAATAGGACTTATTTTCCACACATTGGAGTACTTGTGTCTTAATGAGAACTTTATTGTGTTAGTCACTTTCTGTTGATCCTGTCCAGTTGATACGATATTAGCAATGGAATAGATCAATATGATGTTTCATGGGTTGACCCACTCAGTGGGCTTAATCTCTATGTACTAAATCTTTTCAGAAGAAAGCAAAGTTAATATAGTCACCACTTAAAATTGCAACTACTATAACCTATCTCTTATGAATATGTATGAATTCTAATATCCTATTTAGAATAAAAATGAACACATGTACTAAAAGAATGACAACATGTAATACATCAAAGGTTTTTTAATTAAGCCATAGTAATGACACCATGTTTAACACAGAATCAGCAATCAAGGTTGCTACTTAGTTAACATTATGTTAATTTACAATTATTGTCAAAACACACTCAAATTCTGTCTGTTCAGGCTGGACATTTAAATATAAATACAGTAAATAATATTGCTCCTACATTTTAACACCCTTAACAATGACAAGTATTTCTGACTATCTTTTTTTAGTATAAAATGTCTCTTACTTGATAAATTTAATAATTTTTTAGAATTTTGGATTTTTTAATTGAGTATTTTGTATGGGCATATAATGTGTTTTGAACAAATTCACTTCCATTTCCTCACAAACAATGTGCTCCCTTTCCCCCACAGGATTTTCTTTTCCAACTTTATGTGTTATATAATTTTTTAAACTAAAATTTTCCTTAGATTTGCCAGTATATGCATAATGTAGGCCCATCTACTGGAGCATGGATAGTCTCTCAGGTCTGCCTTCCCTGAAAAAACAAACAAACTTCACTGACCAACTCTCAGCATCTCCCAACTGCCAATGGCTCCTCAACTAGAAGTAGGACTTATGCCAGCCTCTCTCATCTATGCTGGAATTCTGACTATCTTGGTCGTATACAGGTCTCATACATGCATTCACAATTGTTAAGAGTCCATGGGTACAATTGCCCTCTTATGTCTGGAAAAACTCTGTTTTTCTGTAGTCATTCATTACCTATAGCTCTTATAATATTTCCAGCCTTCTCTTCTACAGTACTTCTTGAGCCTTGGTAAGAGAAGATATGTGATTCAAATGTTCCATTTTTCACTGATCAACCCACAATCTTTTATTCTTTGAGCATTGACGAGTTGTACATCTCTACATTCATTCCTTTCCACTACAAAAAGAAGCTTCTTTTATGAAGGTTGAGAAATGCACCAATCTATGAACACAAAAGTAAGTACTTAGGAAGCAGTTTAACTCTGTGTCCATTTACCTATCAGAAACATACTAGTAGGCTCTGTACTAGAGCCTGTGACATAATCATCTTCAGTATTGTAGCCTACTTAATGGTGACAAGAATAGCCTGTCTTTAGAGTAGATCTTAAATCCAATCAGAATGTGTTGGCTAGTCTCATAACAATTGAGCCACTATTGTACTGGTAGAAATATTTTTAAAGGCAGTTACCATTGTAGCTCATAATGTTTGCAGCTAGGTAAGAATATTGAATATTCTTTCTTTTAATACTAGTAGCATACATAGATAATTTGAACAAAATAAAAGTTATCCAATGGAGATAAAACTCTCAAGCCTGAACCAGATTGATTCACCATGTATATTATT